>NC_088422.1:84594433-84721933 GCF_034236695.1 Oncorhynchus nerka
GCATAGTTAAAGTGGCTAGTGATACATGTATTACATAAGGATGCAGTCGATGATGTAGAGTACAGTATATGCGTATGCATATGAGATGAATAATGTAGGGTAAGTAACATTATATAAGGTAGCATTGTTTAAAGTGGCTAGTGATATATATTTACATCATTTCCCATCAATTCCCATTATTAAAGTGGCTGGAGTTGGGTCAGTGTCAATGACAGTGTGTTGGCAGCAGCCACTCAATGTTAGTGGTGGCTGTTTAACAGTCTGATGGCCTTGAGATAGAAGCTGTTTTTCAGTCTCTCGGTCCCAGCTTTGATGCACCTGTACTGACCTCGCCTTCTGGATGATAGCGGGGTGAACAGGCAGTGGTTCGGGTGGTTGATGTCCTTGATGATCTTTATGGCCTTCCTGTAACATCGGGTGGTGTAGGTGTCCTGGAGGGCAGGTAGTTTGCCCCCGGTGATGCGTTGTGCAGACCTCACTACCCTCTGGAGAGCCTTACGGTTGAGGGCGGAGCAGTTGCCGTACCAGGCGGTGATACAGCCCGCCAGGATGCTCTCGATTGTGCATCTGTAGAAGTTTGTGAGTGCTTTTAACCGATCGCTGCAGCTGTACATAGTCTATTGGTAAATAGCCCACCCATTTTCACCTACCTCATCCCCATACTGTTTTACTTACTTACTTTTCTGCTCTTTTGCACACCAATATCTCTACTTGTACATGACCATCTGATCATTTATCACTCCAGTGTTAATCTGCAAAATTGTAATTATTCGCCTACCTCATGCCTTTTGCACACATTGTATATAGACTCCCCCTTTTTCTTTTTTTCTCTACTGTGTTATTGACTTGTTAATTAATTGTTTACTCCATGTGTAACTCTGTGTTGTCTGTTCACACTGCTATGCTTTATCTTGGCCAGGTCGCAGTTGCAAATGAGAACTTGTTCTCAACTAGCCTACCTGGTTAAATAAAGGTGAAAAAAAAAATAATAATATCCTGATGAGACTGCAGAAACACCATTACATTCCCCATCCTGATGAGACTGCAGAAACACCATTACATCCCCCAACCTGATGAGACTGCAGAAACACCATTACATCCCCATCCTGATGAGACTGCAGAAACACCATTACATCCCCCATCCTGATGAGACTGCAGAAACACCATTACATCCCCATCCTGATGAGACTGCAGAAACACCATTACATCCCCATCCTGTTGAGACTGCAGAAACACCATTACATCCCCCATCCTGATGAGACTGCAGAAACACCATTACACCCCCCATCCTGGTGTCTCTGAACCGGCTCACTGTCTCATATCCCCCCCATCCTGGTGTCTCTGAACTGGCTCACTCTCTCACATCCCCCCCATCCTGGTGTCTCTGAACCGGCTCACTGTCTCACATCCCCCCAGCCTGGTGTCTCTGAACTGGCTCACTGTCTCACATCCCCCCCATCCTGGTGTCTCTGAACTGGCTCACTCTCTCACATCCCCCCATCCTGGTGTCTCTGAACTGGCTCACTGTCTCACATCCCCCCATCCTGGTGTCTCTGAACTGGCTCACTGTCTCACATCCCCCCCCCATCCTGGTGTCTCTGAACTGGCTCACTGTCTCACATCCCCCATCCTGGTGTCTCTGAACCGGCTCACTGTTTCACATCCCCCATCCTGGTGTCTCTGAACTGGCTCACTGTCTCACATCCCCCCATCCTGGTGTCTCTGAACCGGCTCACTGTTTCACATCCCCCATCCTGGTGTCTCTGAACTGGCTCACTGTCTCACATCCCCCCATCCTGGTGTCTCTGAACTGGCTCATTGTCTCACATCCCCCCATCCTGGTGTCTCTGAACTGGCTCACTGTTTCACATCCCCCCATCCTGGTGTCTCTGAACCGGCTCACTGTCTCATATCCCCCCATCCTGGTGTCTCTGAACTGGCTCACTCTCTCACATCCCCCCATCCTGGTGTCTCTGAACCGGCTCACTGTCTCACATCCCCCAGCCTGGTGTCTCTGAACTGGCTCACTGTCTCACATCCCCCCATCCTGGTGTCTCTGAACTGGCTCACTCTCTCACATCCCCCCATCCTGGTGTCTCTGAACTGGCTCATTGTCTCACATCCCCCCATCCTGGTGTCTCTGAACTGGCTCACTGTCTCACATCCCCCCATCCTGGTGTCTCTGAACTGGCTCACTGTCTCACATCCCCCCATCCTGGTGTCTCTGAACTGGCTCACTGTCTCACACCACCCCCATCCTGGTGTCTCTGAACCGGCTCACTGTCTCACATCCCCCCCCATCCTGTTGTCTCTGAACCGGCTCACTGTTTCACATCCCCCCATCCTGGTGTCTCTGAACTGGCTCACTGTCTCACATCCCCCCATCCTGGTGTCTCTGAACCGGCTCACTGTTTCACATCCCCCCCATCCTGTTGTCTCTGAACCGGCTCACTGTCTCACATCCCCCCATCCTGGTGTCTCTGAACTGGCTCACTGTCTCACACCCCCCCCCATCCTGGTGTCTCTGAACTGGCTCACTGTCTCACATCCCCCCATCCTGGTGTCTCTGAACTGGCTCACTGTCTCACATCCCCCCCCCAGCCTGGTGTCTCTGAACTGGCTCACTGTCTCACATCCCCCATCCTGGTGTCTCTGAACTGGCTCACTGTTTCACATCCCCCCATCCTGGTGTCTCTGAACTGGCTCACTGTCTCACATCCCCCATCCTGGTGTCTCTGAACTGGCTCACTGTCTCTCACCCCCCCATCCCCCATCCTGGTGTCTCTGAACTGGCTCACTCTCTCAAATCCCCCCCATCCTGGTGTCTCTGAACTGGCTCACTGTCTCACATCCCCCCATCCTGTGTCTCTGAACTGGCTCACTGTCTCACATCCCCCCATCCTGTGTCTCTGAACCGGCTCACTGTTTCACATCCCCCCATCCTGGTGTCTCTGAACTGGCTCACTGTCTCACATCCCCCCATCCTGGTGTCTCTGAACCTCACTGGCTCACTGTTTCTCACATCCCCCATCCCCATCCTGGTGTCTCTGAACTGGCTCACTGTCTCACATCCCCCCATCCTGGTGTCTCTGAACTGGCTCACTGTCTCACATCCCCCCCCCATCCTGGTGTCTCTGAACTGGCTCACTGTCTCACATCCCCCCATCCTGGTGTCTCTGAACTGGCTCACTGTCTCACATCCCCCCAGCCTGGTGTCTCTGAACTGGCTCACTGTCTCACATCCCCCCATCCTGGTGTCTCTGAACTGGCTCACTGTTTCACATCCCCCATCCCCCCATCCTGGTGTCTCTGAACTGGCTCACTGTCTCACATCCCCCCATCCTGGTGTCTCTGAACTGGCTCACTGTCTCACATCCCCCCCCCCATCCTGGTGTCTCTGAACTGGCTCACTGTCTCAAATCCCCCCCCCCCATCCTGGTGTCTCTGAACTGGCTCACTGTCTCACATCCCCCCATCCTGGTGTCTCTGAACTGGCTCACTGTCTCACATCCCCCATCCTGGTGTCTCTGAACCGGCTCACTGTCTCATCCCCCCCATCCTGGTGTCTCTGAACTGGCTCACTGTCTCACATCCCCCCATCCTGGTGTCTCTGAACCGGCTCACTGTCTCACATCCCCCCATCCTGGTGTCTCTGAACTGGCTCACTGTCTCACATCCCCCCATCCTGGTGTCTCTGAACTGGCTCACTGTCTCACATCCCCCCATCCTGGTGTCTCTGAACTGGCTCATTGTCATTGTCATTGTCTCACATCCCCCCCATCCTGGTGTCCTGGTGTCTCTGAACTGGCTCACTGTCTCACATCCCCCCATCCTGGTGTCTCTGAACTGGCTCACTGTCTCACATCCCCCCCCATCCTGGTGTCTCTGAACTGGCTCACTGTCTCACATCCCCCCCATCCTGGTGTCTCTGAACTGGCTCACTGTCTCACATCCCCCCATCCTGGTGTCTCTGAACATCACTGTCTCACATCCCCCCATCCTGGTGTCTCTGAACTGGCTCACTGTTTCACATCCCCCCATCCTGGTGTCTCTGAACTGGCTCACTGTCTCACATCCCCCCATCCTGGTGTCTCTGAACCTGGCTCACTGTTTCACATCCCCCCATCCTGTTGTCTCTGAACATCACTGTCTCACATCCCCCCATCCTGGTGTCTCTGAACTGGCTCACTGTCTCACATCCCCCCCCCCATCCTGGTGTCTCTGAACTGGCTCACTCTCTCACATCCCCCCATCCTGGTGTCTCTGAACTGGCTCACTGTCTCACATCCCCCCATCCTGGTGTCTCTGAACTGGCTCACTGTCTCACATCCCCCCATCCTGGTGTCTCTGAACTGGCTCACTGTTTCACATCCCCCCATCCTGGTGTCTCTGAACTGGCTCACTGTCTCACATCCCCCCCCCATCCTGGTGTCTCTGAACTGGCTCACTGTCTCACATCCCCCCATCCTGGTGTCTCTGAACTGGCTCACTGTCTCACATCCCCCCATCCTGGTGTCTCTGAACTGGCTCACTGTCTCACATCCCCCCATCCTGGTGTCTCTGAACTGGCTCACTGTCTCACATCCCCCCATCCTGGTGTCTCTGAACCGGCTCACTGTTTCACATCCCCCCCATCCTGGTGTCTCTGAACTGGCTCACTGTCTCACATCCCCCCATCCTGGTGTCTCTGAACTGGCTCACTGTCTCACATCCCCCCATCCTGGTGTCTCTGAACTGGCTCATTGTCTCACATCCCCCCATCCTGGTGTCTCTGAACTGGCTCATTGTCTCACATCCCCCCATCCTGGTGTCTCTGAACTGGCTCACTGTCTCACATCCCCCCCCTCTGATCCTGGTGTCTCTGAACTGGCTCACTGTCTCACATCCCCCCATCCTGGTGTCTCTGAACTGGCTCACTGTTTCACATCCCCCCCCCATCCTGGTGTCTCTGAACTGGCTCACTGTCTCACATCCCCCATCCTGGTGTCTCTGAACTGGCTCACTGTCTCACATCCCCCCCATCCTGGTGTCTCTGAACCGGCTCACTGTCTCACATCCCCCCATCCTGGTGTCTCTGAACTGGCTCATTGTCTCACATCCCCCCATCCTGGTGTCTCTGAACCGGCTCACTGTTTCACATCCCCCCATCCTGGTGTCTCTGAACTGGCTCACTGTCTCACATCCCCCCATCCTGGTGTCTCTGAACTGGCTCACTGTCTCACATCCCCCCACTGTTTCATCCTGGTGTCTCTGAACTGGCTCACTGTCTCACATCCCCCCATCCTGGTGTCTCTGAACTGGCTCATTGTCTCACATCCCCCCATCCTGGTGTCTCTGAACTGGCTCACTGTCTCACATCCCCCCCCCAGCCTGGTGTCTCTGAACTGGCTCACTGTCTCACATCCCCCCCCCATCCTGGTGTCTCTGAACTGGCTCACTGTTTCACATCCCCCCCATCCTGGTGTCTCTGAACTGGCTCACTGTCTCACATCCCCCCATCCTGGTGTCTCTGAACTGGCTCACTGTCTCACATCCCCCCATCCTGGTGTCTCTGAACCGGCTCACTGTCTCACATCCCCCCCATCCTGGTGTCTCTGAACCGGCTCACTGTTTCACATCCCCCCATCCTGGTGTCTCTGAACTGGCTCATTGTCTCACATCCCCCCATCCTGGTGTCTCTGAACTGGCTCACTGTCTCACATCCCCCCCCCATCCTGGTGTCTCTGAACTGGCTCATTGTCTCACATCCCCCCCATCCTGGTGTCTCTGAACTGGCTCACTGTCTCACATCCCCCCATCCTGGTGTCTCTGAACTGGCTCACTGTCTCACATCCCCCCATCCTGGTGTCTCTGAACTGGCTCACTGTCTCACATCCCCCCATCCTGGTGTCTCTGAACTGGCTCACTGTTTCACATCCCCCCCCATCCTGGTGTCTCTGAACTGGCTCACTGTCTCACATCCCCCCATCCTGGTGTCTCTGAACTGGCTCACTGTCTCACATCCCCCCCTGGTCCTGGTGTCTCTGAACTGGCTCACTGTCTCACATCCCCCCATCCTGGTGTCTCTGAACCTTCTCACTGTTCACATCCCCCCATCCTGGTGTCTCTGAACTGGCTCACTGTCTCACATCCCCCCATCCTGGTGTCTCTGAACCTGCTCACTGTTTCACATCCCCCCCCCCCATCCTGGTGTCTCTGAACTGGCTCACTGTCTCAATCCTGGTGTCTCTGAACTGTCTCACTGTCTCACATCCCCCCATCCTGGTGTCTCTGAACTGCTCACTGTCTCACATCCCCCCATCCTGGTGTCTCTGAACTGGCTCATTGTCTCACATCCCCCCATCCTGGTGTCTCTGAACTGGCTCACTGTCTCACATCCCCCCATCCTGGTGTCTCTGAACTGGCTCACTGTCTCACATCCCCCCATCCTGGTGTCTCTGAACTGGCTCATTGTCTCACATCCCCCCATCCTGGTGTCTCTGAACTGGCTCACTGTTTCATCATCCCTCTGAACCCCCATCCTGGTGTCTCTGAACTGGCTCACTGTCTCACATCCCCCCATCCCCCATCCTGGTGTCTCTGAACCTGCTCACTGTTTCACATCCCCCCCCATCCTGTTGTCTCTGAACCGGCTCACTGTCTCACATCCCCCCCCATCCTGGTGTCTCTGAACTGGCTCATTGTCTCACATCCCCCCCTCCTGGTGTCTCTGAACAGGCTCACTGTCTCACATCCCCCCCCCATCCTGGTGTCTCTGAACTGGCTCATTGTCTCACATCCCCCATCCTGGTGTCTCTGAACTGGCTCACTGTCTCACATCCCCCCCCATCCTGGTGTCTCTGAACTGGCTCATTGTCTCACATCCCCCCCATCCTGGTGTCTCTGAACTGGCTCACTGTCTCACATCCCCCCCATCCTGGTGTCTCTGAACTGGCTCATTGTCTCACATCCCCCCATCCTGGTGTCTCTGAACTGGCTCACTGTCTCACATCCCCCCATCCTGGTGTCTCTGAACTGGCTCACTGTCTCACCCCCCATCCTGGTGTCTCTGAACTGGCTCACTGTCTCACATCCCCCCCCATCCTGGTGTCTCTGAACTGGCTCATTGTTTCACATCCCCCCATCCTGGTGTCTCTGAACTGGCTCACTGTCTCACATCCCCCATCCTGGTGTCTCTGAACTGGCTCACTGTCTCACATCCCCCCATCCTGGTGTCTCTGAACCCCCCATCCTGGCTCACTGTCTCACATCCCCCCCCATCCTGGTGTCTCTGAACTGGCTCATTGTCTCACATCCCCCCATCCTGGTGTCTCTGAACTGGCTCACTGTCTCACATCCCCCCATCCTGGTGTCTCTGAACTGGCTCACTGTTTCACATCCCCCCCCATCCTGGTGTCTCTGAACTGGCTCACTGTCTCACATCCCCCCATCCTGGTGTCTCTGAACTGGCTCATTGTCTCACATCCCCCCATCCTGGTGTCTCTGAACTGGCTCACTGTCTCACATCCCCCCCCCATCCTGGTGTCTCTGAACTGGCTCACTGTCTCACATCCCCCCATCCTGGTGTCTCTGAACCGGCTCACTGTTTCACATCCCCCCATCCTGGTGTCTCTGAACTGGCTCACTGTTTCACACCCCCCCATCCTGGTGTCTCTGAACTGGCTCACTGTCTCACATCCCCCCATCCTGGTGTCTCTGAACTGGCTCATTGTCTCACATCCCCCCATCCTGGTGTCTCTGAACTGGCTCACTGTCTCACATCCCCCCATCCTGGTGTCTCTGAACTGGCTCACTGTCTCACATCCCCCCATCCTGGTGTCTCTGAACTGGCTCATTGTCTCACATCCCCCCATCCTGGTGTCTCTGAACTGGCTCACTGTCTCACATCCCCCCCATCCTGGTGTCTCTGAACTGGCTCACTGTCTCACATCCCCCCATCCTGGTGTCTCTGAACCGGCTCACTGTTTCACATCCCCCATCCTGGTGTCTCTGAACTGGCTCACTGTTTCACAACCCCCCCATCCTGGTGTCTCTGAACTGGCTCATTGTCTCACATCCCCCCATCCTGGTGTCTCTGAACTGGCTCACTGTCTCACATCCCCCCATCCTGGTGTCTCTGAACTGGCTCACTGTCTCACATCCCCCATCCTGGTGTCTCTGAACTGGCTCACTGTTTCACATCCCCCATCCTGGTGACTCTGAACCGGCTCACTGTTTCACAACCCCCCCATCCTGGTGTCTCTGAACTGGCTCACTGTCTCACATCCCCCCCATCCTGGTGTCTCTGAACTGGCTCATTGTCTCACATCCCCCCATCCTGTTGTCTCTGAACTGGCTCACTGTCTCACATCCCCCCCATCCTGGTGTCTCTGAACTGGCTCACTGTCTCACATCCCCCCATCCTGGTGTCTCTGAACCGGCTCACTGTTTCACATCCCCCCCCCCATCCTGGTGTCTCTGAACTGGCTCACTGTCTCACATCGCCCCCCATCCTGGTGTCTCTGAACCTGCTCACTGTTTCACATCCCCCCCATCCTGTTGTCTCTGAACTGGCTCACTGTCTCACATCCCCCCATCCTGGTGTCTCTGAACTGGCTCATTGTCTCACATCCCCCCATCCTGGTGTCTCTGAACAGGCTCACTGTCTCACATCCCCCCATCCTGGTGTCTCTGAACTGGCTCACTGTCTCACATCCCCCCATCCTGGTGTCTCTGAACCGGCTCACTGTCTCACATCCCCCCCCATCCTGGTGTCTCTGAACTGGCTCATTGTCTCACATCCCCCCCTGATCCTGGTGTCTCTGAACTGGCTCACTGTCTCACATCCCCCATCCTGGTGTCTCTGAACTGGCTCACTGTCTCACATCCCCCCCAGCCTGGTGTCTCTGAACTGGCTCACTGTCTCACATCCCCCCCCATCCTGGTGTCTCTGAACCGGCTCACTGTTTCACATCCCCCCCCTGGTGTCTCTGATCCTGGTGTCTCTGAACTGGCTCACTGTCTCACATCCCCCCATCCTGGTGTCTCTGAACTGGCTCACTGTCTCACATCCCCCCATCCTGGTGTCTCTGAACCGGCTCACTGTCTCACATCCCCCCATCCTGGTGTCTCTGAACCGGCTCACTGTTTCACATCCCCCCCCATCCTGGTGTCTCTGAACTGGCTCACTGTGTCACATCCCCCCCCATCCTGGTGTCTCTGAACCTGCTCACTGTTTCACATCCCCCCATCCTGTTGTCTCTGAACCGGCTCACTGTTTCACATCCCCCCCCATCCTGGTGTCTCTGAACTGGCTCATTGTCTCACATCCCCCCCATCCTGGTGTCTCTGAACTGGCTCACTGTCTCACATCCCCCCATCCTGGTGTCTCTGAACTGGATCATTGTCTCACATCCCCCATCCTGGTGTCTCTGAACCGGCTCACTGTCTCACATCCCCCCATCCTGGTGTCTCTGAACTGGCTCACTGTCTCACATCCCCCCCAGCCTGGTGTCTCTGAACTGGCTCACTGTCTCACATCCCCCCATCCTGGTGTCTCTGAACCGGCTCACTGTTTCACATCCCCCCCCATCCTGGTGTCTCTGAACTGGCTCACTGTCTCACATCCCCCCATCCTGGTGTCTCTGAACTGGCTCACTGTCTCACATCCCCCCATCCTGGTGTCTCTGAACCGGCTCACTGTCTCACATCCCCCATCCTGGTGTCTCTGAACCGGCTCACTGTTTCACATCCCCCCCATCCTGGTGTCTCTGAACTGGCTCACTGTGTCACATCCCCCCCCCCATCCTGGTGTCTCTGAACCTGCTCACTGTTTCACATCCCCCCATCCTGTTGTCTCTGAACCGGCTCACTGTTTCACATCCCCCCATCCTGGTGTCTCTGAACCGGCTCATTGTCTCACATCCCCCCATCCTGGTGTCTCTGAACTAGCTCACTGTCTCACATCCCCCATCCTGGTGTCTCTGAACTGGCTCATTGTCTCACATCCCCCCATCCTGGTGTCTCTGAACCAGCTCACTGTCTCACATCCCCCCATCCTGGTGTCTCTGAACTGGCTCACTGTCTCACATCCCCCCATCCTGGTGTCTCTGAACCGGCTCACTGTTTCACATCCCCCCCCATCCTGGTGTCTCTGAACCGGCTCACTGTTTCACATCCCCCCCATCCTGGTGTCTCTGAACCGGCTCACTGTTTCACATCCCCCCATCCTGGTGTCTCTGAACTGGCTCACTGTCTCACATCCCCCCATCCTGGTGTCTCTGAACTGGTCTCTCATCCTGTCTCAACATCCCCCATCCTGGTGTCTCTGAACTGGCTCACTGTCTCACATCCCCCCATCCTGGTGTCTCTGAACTGGCTCACTCTCACATCCCATCCCCCATCCTGGTGTCTCTGAACTGGCTCACTGTCTCACATCCCCCCATCCTGGTGTCTCTGAACTGGCTCACTGTCTCACATCCCCCCATCCTGGTGTCTCTGAACTGGCTCACTGTCTCACATCCCCCCCATCCTGGTGTCTCTGAACTGGCTCACTGTCTCACATCCCCCCATCCTGGTGTCTCTGAACTGGCTCACTGTTTCACATCCCCCCATCCTGGTGTCTCTGAACTGGCTCACTGTCTCACATCCCCCCCATCCTGGTGTCTCTGAACTGGCTCATTGTCTCACATCCCCCCCATCCTGGTGTCTCTGAACTGGCTCACTGTCTCACATCCCCCCATCCTGGTGTCTCTGAACTGGCTCACTGTCTCACATCCCCCCATCCTGGTGTCTCTGAACCGGCTCACTGTTTCACATCCCCCCCCATCCTGGTGTCTCTGAACTGGCTCACTGTCTCACATCCCCCCCATCCTGGTGTCTCTGAACCTGCTCACTGTTTCACATCCCCCCCCATCCTGGTGTCTCTGAACTGGCTCACTGTCTCACATCCCCCCATCCTGGTGTCTCTGAACTGGCTCATTGTCTCACATCCCCCCATCCTGGTGTCTCTGAACAGGCTCACTGTCTCACATCCCCCCCATCCTGGTGTCTCTGAACTGGCTCACTGTCTCACATCCCCCCCCCCATCCTGGTGTCTCTGAACCGGCTCACTGTCTCACATCCCCCCATCCTGGTGTCTCTGAACTGGCTCATTGTCTCACATCCCCCCCATCCTGGTGTCTCTGAACTGGCTCACTGTCTCACATCCCCCATCCTGGTGTCTCTGAACTGGCTCACTGTCTCACATCCCCCCCAGCCTGGTGTCTCTGAACTGGCTCACTGTCTCACATCCCCCCATCCTGGTGTCTCTGAACTGGCTCACTGTTTCACATCCCCCCATCCTGGTGTCTCTGAACTGGCTCACTGTCTCACATCCCCCCATCCTGGTGTCTCTGAACTGGCTCACTGTCTCACATCCCCCCCCCATCCTGGTGTCTCTGAACTGGCTCACTGTCTCACATCCCCCATCCTGGTGTCTCTGAACCGGCTCACTGTTTCTCATCCCCCCCATCCTGGTGTCTCTGAACTGGCTCACTGTCTCACATCCCCCCATCCTGGTGTCTCTGAACCTGCTCACTGTTTCACATCCCCCCCCCCATCCTGGTGTCTCTGAACTGGCTCACTGTTTCACATCCCCCCATCCTGGTGTCTCTGAACTGGCTCATTGTCTCACATCCCCCCATCCTGGTGTCTCTGAACTGGCTCACTGTCTCACATCCCCCCATCCTGGTGTCTCTGAACTGGATCATTGTCTCACATCCCCCCCATCCTGGTGTCTCTGAACTGGCTCACTGTCTCACATCCCCCCATCCTGGTGTCTCTGAACTGGCTCACTGTCTCACATCCCCCCCCATCCTGGTGTCTCTGAACTGGCTCACTGTCTCACATCCCCCCATCCTGGTGTCTCTGAACCGGCTCACTGTTTCACATCCCCCCCCATCCTGGTGTCTCTGAACTGGCTCACTGTCTCAATCCCCCCATCCTGGCTCTGAACTGGCTCACTGTCTCATCCCCCCATCCTGGTGTCTCTGAACCGGCTCACTGTCTCACATCCCCCCATCCTGGTGTCTCTGAACCGGCTCACTGTTTCACATCCCCCTCCCCCATCCTGGTGTCTCTGAACTGGCTCACTGTCTCACATCGCCCCCCATCCTGGTGTCTCTGAACCTGCTCACTGTTTCACATCCCCCCATCCTGTTGTCTCTGAACCGGCTCACTGTTTCACATCCCCCCCCTGGTCCTGGTGTCTCTGAACTGGCTCATTGTCTCACATCCCCCATCCTGGTGTCTCTGAACTGGCTCACTGTCTCACATCCCCCCCATCCTGGTGTCTCTGAACTGGCTCACTGTCTCACATCCCCCCATCCTGGTGTCTCTGAACTGGCTCACTGTCTCACATCCCCCCATCCTGGTGTCTCTGAACTGGCTCACTGTCTCACATCCCCCCCCATCCTGGTGTCTCTGAACTGGCTCACTGTTTCACATCCCCCCATCCTGGTGTCTCTGAACTGGCTCACTGTTTCACATCCCCCCCCCCATCCTGGTGTCTCTGAACTGGCTCACTGTCTCACATCCCCCCATCCTGGTGTCTCTGAACTGGCTCACTGTCTCACATCCCCCCCATCCTGGTGTCTCTGAACTGGCTCACTGTCTCACATCCCCCCATCCTGGTGTCTCTGAACTGGCTCATTGTCTCACATCCCCCCATCCTGGTGTCTCTGAACTGGCTCACTGTCTCACATCCCCCCATCCTGGTGTCTCTGAACTGGCTCACTGTCTCACATCCCCCCATCCTGGTGTCTCTGAACCGGCTCACTGTCTCACATCCCCCCCATCCTGGTGTCTCTGAACTGGCTCACTGTCTCACATCCCCCCATCCTGGTGTCTCTGAACCGGCTCATTGTCTCACATCCCCCCATCCTGGTGTCTCTGAACTGGCTCACTGTCTCACATCCCCCCATCCTGGTGTCTCTGAACTGGCTCACTGTCTCACATCCCCCCATCCTGGTGTCTCTGAACCGGCTCACTGTCTCACATCCCCCCATCCTGGTGTCTCTGAACTGGCTCACTGTCTCACATCCCCCCATCCTGGTGTCTCTGAACCGGCTCACTGTTTCACATCCCCCCCCATCCTGGTGTCTCTGAACCGGCTCACTGTTTCACATCCCCCCCCATCCTGGTGTCTCTGAACTGGCTCACTGTCTCACATCCCCCCCATCCTGGTGTCTCTGAACTGGCTCACTGTCTCACATCCCCCCCCATCCTGGTGTCTCTGAACCGGCTCACTGTCTCACATCCCCCCATCCTGGTGTCTCTGAACTGGCTCACTGTCTCACATCCCCCCATCCTGGTGTCTCTGAACCGGCTCACTGTTTCACATCCCCCCCCATCCTGGTGTCTCTGAACTGGCTCACTGTCTCACATCCCCCCATCCTGGTGTCTCTGAACTGGCTCACTGTCTCACATCCCCCCCCCCATCCTGGTGTCTCCTGGTGTCTCTGAACCTGCTCACTGTTTCACACCCCCCCCCCATCCTGGTGTCTCTGAACTGGCTCATTGTCTCACATCCCCCCCCATCCTGGTGTCTCTGAACCGGCTCACTGTCTCACATCCCCCCATCCTGGTGTCTCTGAACTGGCTCACTGTTTCACATCCCCCCCCAGCCTGGTGTCTCTGAACTGGCTCATTGTCTCACATCCCCCCATCCTGGTGTCTCTGAACCTGCTCATTGTCTCACCCCCCCCCCATCCTGGTGTCTCTGAACCGGCTCACTGTCTCACATCCCCCCATCCTGGTGTCTCTGAACCTGCTCACTGTTTCACATCCCCCCCCCCATCCTGGTGTCTCTGAACTGGCTCACTGTCTCACATCCCCCCATCCTGGTGTCTCTGAACTGGCTCACTGTCTCACATCCCCCCATCCTGGTGTCTCTGAACCTGCTCACTGTTTCACATCCCCCCCATCCTGGTGTCTCTGAACTGGCTCATTGTCTCACATCCCCCCATCCTGGTGTCTCTGAACCTGCTCACTGTTTCACACCCCCCCCATCCTGGTGTCTCTGAACTGGCTCATTGTCTCACATCCCCCCATCCTGGCATCTCTGAACTGGCTCATTGTCTCACATCCCCCCATCCTGGTGTCTCTGAACTGGCTCACTGTCTCACATCCCCCCATCCTGGCGTCTCTGAACTGGCTCACTGTCTCACATCCCCCCATCCTGGCATCTCTGAACTGGCTCACTGTCTCACATCCCCCCCCATCCTGGTGTCTCTGAACTGGCTCACTGTCTCACATCCCCCCCATCCTGGCATCTCTGAACTGGCTCACTGTCTCACATCCCCCCGTCCTGGTGTCTCTGAACCGGCTCATTGTCTCACATCCCCCCCATCCTGGTGTCTCTGAACTGGCTCACTCTCTCACATCCCCCCCATCCTGGTGTCTCTGAACTGGCTCACTGTCTCACATCCCCCCATCCTGGTGTCTCTGAACCGGCTCACTGTCTCACATCCCCCCCCATCCTGGTGTCTCTGAACTGGCTCACTGTCTCACATCCCCCATCCTGGTGTCTCTGAACCGGCTCACTGTTTCACATCCCCCCCCCCATCCTGGTGTCTCTGAACCGGCTCACTGTTTCACATTCCCCCCCCATCCTGGTGTCTCTGAACTGGCTCACTGTCTCACATCCCCCCATCCTGGTGTCTCTGAACTGGCTCACTGTCTCACATCCCCCCCCATCCTGGTGTCTCTGAACCTGCTCACTGTTTCACATCCCCCCCCCATCCTGGTGTCTCTGAACTGGCTCATTGTCTCACATCCCCCCATCCTGGTGTCTCTGAACCTGCTCACTGTTTCACCCCCCCCCCCATCCTGGTGTCTCTGAACTGGCTCATTGTCTCACATCCCCCCATCCTGGCATCTCTGAACTGGCTCACTGTCTCACATCCCCCCCATCCTGGTGTCTCTGAACTGGCTCACTGTCTCACATCCCCCCCATCCTGGCATCTCTGAACTGGCTCATTGTCTTATTTCCGAATTGAATTCAAAACCCTCCTGCTGACTTTCCAATGTATTCATGGCAATGCCCCTCCTTATCTCAAGGAACTGCTTTCCTGCCATAACCCCACCAACACCCTCAGGTCAAGAGATAACCTTCTCCTCCAGGACCAAGCTCCCCTCCTTATCTCAAGGAACTGCTTTCCTGCCATAACCCCACCAACATCCTCAGGTCAAGAGATAACCCTCTCCTCCAGGACCAAGCTCCCCTCCTTATCTCAAGGAACTGCTTTCCTGCCATAACCCCACCAACATCCTCAGGTCAAGAGATAACCCTCTCCTCCAGGACCAAGCTCCCTCCTTATCTCAAGGAACTGCTTTCCTGCCATAACCCCACCAACATCCTCAGGTCAAGAGATAACCTGCTCCTCCAGGACCAAGCTCCCCTCCTTATCTCAAGGAACTGCCATAACCCCACCAACATCCTCAGGTCAAGAGATAACCTGCTCCTCCAGGACCAAGCTCCCCTCCTTGGGGGATTGGTCTTTCAGCTCGACCACCCCTGTGGAATATCCTCCCAGACCAGATGAAGGCACCGCAGACTCTGAGCTCCTTATGAAAAGGGCCTAAAGACCTTTCTCTTCAGAAAGGCTTTCTGTTGATAGCTGGGCTCCTTGGTGTCCTTGTCCCTTGTAGTGTCAGCTGGGCTCCTTGGTGTCCTTGTCCCTTGTAGTGTCAGCTGGGCTCCTTGGTGTCCTTGTCCCTTGTAGTGTCAGCTGGGCTCCTTGGTGTCCTTGGTCCTTGTAGTGTCAGCTGGGCTCCTTGGTGTCCTTGTCCCTTGTAGTGTCAGCTGGGCTCCTTGGTGTCCCTGTCCCTTGTAGTGTCAGCTGGGCTCCTTGGTGTCCCTGTCCCTTGTAGTGTCAGCTGGGTTCTTTGTGTCAGCTGTCCTGTCTGCTTGTGTCCATTTATTATATTGTTTTATGCACTTTGAGATTATTTTCTATCTTTATAATTCTTTATAATAAGTGATATTTTATTAATACATAAAGATAGCAGCAACACAACAACGACCCAACAATGCAAAACACAAAACAAAAGTGTAGTTCAGTGGCGTAGTTTTCTTGTTGCCTCTCTCATCAGAAGCTGACTGTTGTTATCGTGTGCTGTCCTCCCTCTGTCCTGTAGAGGTCAAAAACATTCTTTCATTATGTTCTTCCTTATCCTTTAATCCTTTCATCATGGACGCCTCCCTCCATTCCTCCTTCAGCGCCTGCCGTACACATCTCAGAACGTCAACAATACCAAATGAAAACTGTAACGTGTGTGTGTGTGTGCATGTGCGTGTGTGTATGTGTGTGTGTTTCTGTTTGCAAGTGCGTTAATGTCACAGTGTAGATATGAGCATCCTAATCCTCTATCTGAATGTGGGTTTACTGAGGATTACATCAAAGTACAATTATTACTGTAGTGACTCAGGAGGGACATCCAGAGTGGGGCTTGGATCAGCAACCCTGCTCACAACAGCCTGTGACATAACAGTCCAGACCTCTTGGCTGATGCTGTGTGTGTGTGGTTGACTGTAGTCGTCATGATTCTGGTCCGTGTTCAGCTGTGTGTGCTGTATGTGTGAGTTACTGTATTCTGCCATGTTACTGGGCCATGTATGACAGCACTCTCTTCCAGCTTCACAGCCAGCTGTCATTCAAACAACAAGGTGAAAGTCAGTACCAGACCGAGCCGGAGGAGGGGATGGGACAAGATGGAGGTGACACAGTGGTGACCATGTTTTAAACATTGGTTATGTCATTAACAATAACACATAGAGTAGCAGCTACACATCATAAACCACAGATATTCTATTCAATTACTAGAGGGGCTATGTCATAAACACGTAAAGTTCCTTAATGGGGGCAAAATGGCAGCCATCTTGGTCAGGGAGAAATCCAAAAACCAGTCTAAATGGAATGAATGGCAGTACAGGCATCGGTGATGCATTTACCTACTTTTTCTTATCCAGGCAAATAAAAGTAAGGCATGTGATGTATCAGAAATTGTCTCATGTAATTATAGTCAACCTAAAATATTGTCATATAATTATAAATGTATTTTCTACAGGTTTTATACAAATGTTCTGTGTACATAGCCTCTAAAATATATATAAACAGACCATAAATGTCTCAGATGTAGTTTTCTTGGAAAGCTGTGAGTGCCTTTATATGATACAATATCAGTACTTGTTGCATTGATAACTTGTCTAAGTCCCATCATCAACTGATTTCAGCCAGTTATGGCAGTGGATTGACTGCATTGTTTGAATGGAATGTTGGCATATTGGCAGTTCATTAGAAACATGTGTAGAATAATTTCTCTAAAACTGTCTGGCTAGCTAGCTAACACAATTCTTCACATTCATTGTTTTTTCATCTTATCACAGCACTGGCAAACCTTGGTTGACCAACTCCCTGACCATGGCTGACCTTTGGACCATCATGAGAATGTTCATGACCATTCTGGTATTCTACTTCCTCATTCTATGTCATAAACAATGTCACTCCCTGACAGAACACTGACACAAAACACAACACATTGTGAAAAGAAAATTGGATCGTAAAAGTCCATCTTGTCAAGCCACTCTCTCTCACTCTCTCTCACTCTCTCTCACTCTCTCTCACTCTCTCTCTATCAGTAATGATAGATAAATAACTATTGGGTGTAATCAGGGGTGTCTATCTGGAGGCAGAAACAGTCATGATTACAGAATCATCACAGGGGTGTCTGGCTGGAGGCAGAAACAGTCATGATTATAGAATCATCACAGGGGTGTCTGGCTGGAGGCAGAAACAGTCATGATTACAGAATCATCACAGGGGTGTCTGGCTGGAGGCAGAAACAGTCATGATTACAGAATCATCACAGGGTGTCTGGCTGGAGGCAGAAACAGTCATGATTACAGAATCATCACAGGGGTGTCTGGCTGGAGGCAGAAACAGTCATGATTACAGAATCATCACAGGGGTGTCTGGCTGGAGGCAGAAACAGTCATGATTACAGAATCATCACAGGGGTGTCTGGCTGGAGGCAGAAACAGTCATGATTACAGAATCATCACAGGGGTGTCTGGCTGGAGGCAGAAACAGTCATGATTACAGAATCATCACAGGGGTGTCTGGCTGGAGGCAGAAACAGTCATGATTACAGAATCATCACAGGGGTGTCTGGCTGGAGGCAGAAACAGTCATGATTACAGAATCATCACAGGGGTGTCTGGCTGGAGGCAGAAACAGTCATGATTACAGAATCATCACAGGAATCAGGATCATCAGGAGCATACTGAAACAAGCTACAGTAATGAGGAGAGTGGTGAGATGAGGAGGGGAGGAGGAGGAGGAAGAGGCAGAGGAGGGGGAGGAGGAGGAAGAGAGTAGTGGGAGAGGAGGAGGAGGGTAGAGGGTAGTGGAGGAGGAGGGGGAGGAGGAGGAAGAGAGAGTAGCGGGAGGGGGGAGGAGGAGGAGGGGGTAGTGGAGGGGAGGGGAGGGGGAGGAGGAGGAGGAAGAGGGTAGAGGAGGGGGAGGAGGAGGAGAGGGTAGAGGAGGGGGAAGAGAGTAGCGGGAGAGGAGGAGGAGGGTAGTGGGGGAGGAAGAGTGTAGAGGAGGAGGAGGAAGAGAGTAGCGGGAGAGGAAAAGGAGGGTAGTGGAGGAGGGAGGGGGAGGAGGAGGAGGGGGAGGGTAGGGGGAGAGGAGGAGGAGGGGGAGGGTAGGGAGAGAGGAGGGGGTAGAGGGAGAGGAGGAGGAGGGGGGGGTAGAGGGAGAGGAGGTAGAGGAAGAGGAGGAGGAGGAGGGTAGAGGGAGAGGAGGAGGAGGGTAGAGGGAGAGGAGGAGGTGGACAGAGAGAGTAGAGGAATATTTGAAGGAAAAGAGAGAAAAAGAGGATATTCATTAGTCACATTAGGGTATAGTGGAAGTGTGACTCTGTGTTGGAGAAAGACATTGACTCCAGTCTCAGCTCTGAGAAATTCTGGCCTTCCACAGCACCCATCTTTACATTCAACACTAATGGAGTCCATTACTCTCCCTTTTGGAAATGGAACATCCCCCCCCATACACACACACACAGGCAGAGCCTGTAAATGTAATAATTAGTTAATTGTATGAGGCCAAAGCTGGGATTGTACAACACAAACATGCTCGTGTGTGTGTGTGTGTGTGCGTGTGTGTGTGCGTGCGTGTGTGTGTGTGCGTGCGTGTGTGTGTGTGTGTGTGTGTGTGTGTGTGTGTGTGTGTGTGTGTGTGTGTGTGTGTGTGTGTGTGTGTGTGTGTGTGTGTGTGTGTGTGCGTGTGTGTGTGATATTTGTGTGTGTGATTTGCAGGTCATGCAGAGGAAGATTCTCTCTGTGTGGCTGAGATGTATAACCCACAGTCTGAACCATAGAACAGTCACAGTCACATCCACCCTGCTAGTTCAGGATTACTGTAATCTCTGCTTTATGAAAATGAAGGAATGGCTCTCACTGTGCCCCTAGAGGGAAGAAGGTTGATTACTCAGAGGGAAAAAGAGATAGAGAGAGACAGAGGGAGAGAGAAAGGGGGAGAGAGAGAGGGAGGGAGAAGGAAGGAGAAGGAGAGAGAGAGGGAGAGGGGAGAGAAAACACAGAGAGGGAGAGGGAGAGGGGGGGGAGAGAGAGAGGGAGGGAGAAGGAAGGAGAAGGAGAGAGAGAGGGAGGGGAGAGAAAAACAGAGAGAGAGGGAATGGGGGAGAGAAACGGAGACAGAACGAGAGGGAGAGAGAGAGAGAGGGAGAGAGAGAGAAGGGTAGAGAGAGGGAGAGAGACATAGAGAGAGGGGAGAGAGACAGAGATAGAGGGGGAGAGAGAGGGAGAGAAGGAGGGGGAGAGAGAGGGAGAGACAGGGAGAGAAGGAGGGGGAGAGAGAGGGAGAGAAGGAGGGGGAGAGAGAGGGAAAGAGACAGAGAGGGGGAGACAGAGAGAGAGAGGGTGGAGAGAGACAGAGAGAGAGGGGGAGAGAAAGAGAGGAGGGAGAGAGAGGGAGAGACTGAGAGAGAGGGGGGAGAGAAAGAGAGGAGAGAGTGGGGGAGTTGATAGTAATGCAAGGAGGGAATAATCTCTCTCTCTCTCTCTCTGTCTCTCTCTCTCTTTCTTTCTCTCTCCCCCCTCTCTATCTCTCCATCTCTCTCTCCATCTCTCTCCCAGTAATGCTCTGTAGTCCTTCATGTGCCATTCAGCATTAGAGCAGACAGTTAACTCACCAACCTTAATGACCTGAGTTAATAGGTCTCTAATTAGCTGCTGTTCACACACATCACACGCATACATACATACATACACGCACACACACATACACACACTTACACACACATACACACACACATACATACACACACACACACATACACACACACACACACACACACACACACACACACACACACACACACACACACACACACACACACACACACACACACATACACACACACATACACACACAGTGCCCTTACCATCATAGTCCCCCAGACGTTCCATAGTGCTGCAAGAAAGAGGTCCTTATGTGAGCCAGTAAACAGAACACACCTGGCAAATTGCTCGGATATTTTGTGTCTGTGATTGGTTATATGAAAATAAAATGGGCACTTTTATTTAAATAGGGTAGAAAAACTCAATTATTTTCTCTATTCTCCAGAGAATCTGACAGTTTCATTCAATCCCCACCAATTCTCCAAATCTCACTCTACCCCACAACCTCTTAATTCCCTCCTTCCCTCCCTCCCCCAAACTGTCTTCTATCCATCCCTTTCTCTTCTCTCCTTGCCCTTTCCCTCTCTCTCCATGGGGATACGCAGCTACCCAGGATTTTGTGAGAGGTGAAAATGGAAGTGGTTTGATGCACCAGGGGTGTGTGATGCGTGAGGTGGGCTTCTCTTGTAGAATGTGATAATAGTGAGAGCTATGACTGTGTGACTATTAACACCTGTGTAGAGAGATGGGCATGTCTATGTGTGACAGACAGGTACTAGGGGACACATTCAGGTCAATTCAGACCACCATTTGCACCAGTGTTTAGGGTCAATTCTGTTCTCCATTCAGCCATGTATCAACCATCCTCTCCAGGGCACGTATTCACAAAGTAGGAGTTCTAATCTAGGATCAGTTTCCCCTTTTAGATCATAATGACTAAGATTATATGGACAGGGAGGACCGGATCCTAGATAAACTGGCCGACTCTGAGATGCTTTGTGAATACAGGCCACGGTCTGCTTGACATGGTTCTGTCATTTTCATCCTAGAGGTTCTCTCTTCTGAAGACAGACTCCTCCTTAGAAACAACGGTTCATGTTCTGATCTCAACAAGCCTGATCTAGACCACATATGCTGTGGAAATAATCCTGTTGTACGCAATCAAGTGATACCAGATTATGGCGGATTAATGTGTGGTTTGATTTAATCCGGTCCGATTGAGCATTTGGGTCATCAACGGTGCTAATCCCATATCAGATGGTTGTTGCTAGTCTCTGTGTTGAGTATGAAGTTCTATAATGGTTCTGGAAGAGGAGTTGTTATCAATGTTTCTTCATATCAAGTCATAAAATGTGGTGAGAAAGGGCTGAGGGTTGAAAGCCTTTATATTAACATGTGTGTGTGGGTGTGGGTGTGTGTCGGTGTCACACACACACACACACACACACACACACACACACACACACACACACACACACACACACACACACACACACACACAGAGCTCCTGTATGTGATTTATGACTGGGAGCCCATCATCTGAAAGATAAATAAGGACGAGGATCCATGCTAATGATATGGCTGAGACAGGAAACAACCACATGGCTGACTAACACCCTCTTCCTATTAACCAGCCACACACACACACACACGCACGCACACGCACACACACACACACACACACACACACACACACACACACACACACACACACACACACACACACACACACACACACACACACACACACACACACAGCAGTGTAAACCAGTTTATAAACCATACGGACTGCAGCTGGCTCCTGGATTACGAATATTCATTAACCCTGCCAACCCATCTCCTCTCTGGTAATGAGGCCAGAAAACACACACACATACACACATAACACACACACACCAAGCAGAGCAGCCATGCTCATCAGACTGCGATTAGGGTTTAATTTAAATCAGACGTGTGTGTCACATTTAGAGCCTTCACAGGTTAGCACACATACAGCAACACATAATGCAATTCCACCTCACTCACTCACTCACTCACTCACTCACTCACTCACTCACTCACTCACTCACTCACTCACTCACTCACTCACTCACTCACTCACTCACTCACTCACACACACACACATTTTGTATTTATGGGTCAGTAATTGTGCAGACTTGGCTTAGGGGCATCATTCATACATGCTCATCCCTAGTAGAGTGATGGGAATGTCCTAGTGCCCTCCAGCAGTCTAACCCAATGCACACACACACACACAGACGCATGCGCACGCACGCACGCACGCACACACACACACACACACCTCTAAGCCTCTATCAGTCACAGGCAGTATACCCAGCCATGCACCCATCTGACTACCATCTATTACAGATACCACTGTTGCTGTCTCTTGGGGAATGGGATGTGTTTCTCTATCATGTTTATTGATCACTAAGCAATGCAGCTTGGTGTGTGCGTGCGTGTGGTGTGTGTGTGCATGTTTGTGTGTCTGTGCATGCGTGTGTTTGTGTGTCAGTGCTTATGGGTGTATGATGTACATTGATTACTTATCTGTGGCCCTGGTTGATCAGGAAGTCCAGTGGGCTGGTCTATAATTCACTAACCAAACTATCATACTGATCAATACACACTCAGCCATGCTTGCTGGGAGGGCAGCTGGGAGGAGGTGCTCTTATTCTCCATGGACTTTACAGTGTCCCAAAACATTTTGGAGTTAGAGCTACGGGTTGCAAGTTTCTGTTTGAAAAAGCTAGCCGTGTATTGGTTCCTGATTTCCCTGAAAAGTTGCGTATCGCGGGGACTATTCGATGATTCTGCAGTCCGCCACAGGATGCTTTTGCGCTGGTCGGGGCTAGTCAGGTCTGGAGTGAACCAAGGGCTATATCTGTTCTTAGTTCTACATTTTTTGAAAGGGGCATGCTCATTTAAGACGGTAAGGAAATTACTTTTAAAGAACGACCAGGCATCCTCTACTGATGGGATGAGGTCAATATCCATCCAGGATACCTGGGCCAGGTCGATTGAGAAAGGCCTGCTCGCAGATGTGTTTTACGGAGCGCTTGACAGTGATGAGGGGTGGTCGTTTGACCACGGACACATAGTGGATGCAGGCAATGAGGCAGTGATCGCTGAGATCCTGATTGAAAACAGCAGAGGTGTATATGGAGGGCAAGTTGGTCAGGATTTTTTGAAAGGGGCATGCTCATTTAAGACGGTAAGGAAATGACTTTTAAAGAACGACCAGGACTACCGGGCATGATGACTCCTTGCTGTCCCCAGTCCACCTGGCCGTGCTGCTGCTCCAGTTTCAACTGTTCTGCCTGTGATTATTATTATTTGACCATGCTGGTCATTTATGAACATTTGAACATCTTGGCCATGTTCTGTTATAATCTCCAACCGGCACAGCCAGAAGAGGACTGGCCACCCCACATAGCCTGGTTCCTCTCTAGGTTTCTTCCTAGGTTTTGGCCTTTCTGGGAAGTTTTTCCTAGCCACCGTGCTTCTACACCTGCACTGCTTGCTGTTTGGGGTTTTAGGCTGGGTTGCTGTACAGCACTTTGAGATATCAGCTGATGTACGAAGGGCTATATAAATACATTTGATTTGATTTGATTTGAGGATAATATCTATGAGGGTGCCCATGTTTACGGATTTAGGGTCGTCCCTGGTGGGATCCTTGATCATTTGTGTGAGATTGAGGGCATCTAGCTTAGATTGTAGGAAGGCCGGGGTGTTAAGCATATCCCAGTTTAGGTCACCTAGCAGAACAAACTCTGAAGATAGATGGGGTGCAATCATTTCACATATGGTGTCCAGGGCACGGCTGGGAGCTGAGGGGGGTCTATAACAGGCGGCACCAGTGAGAGACTTATTTCTGGAGAGATTTTTTTTTTTAAATTAGCTTGAACTGTTTGGGCATAGACCCGGAAAGTATGACAGAACCTTGCAGGCCATCTCTACAGAAGATTGCAACTCCTCCCACTTTGGCAGTTCTATCTTGACGGAAAATTTTATAGTTGGGGATGGAAATCTCTGAATTTTTGGTGGCCTTGATGTCAGGATTCAGACCAGGCAAGGACATCAGGGTTGGTGGAGTGTGCTGAAGCAGAGAGTAAAACAAACTTAGGGAGGAGGCTTCTGATGTTAACATGCATGAAACCAAGGCTTTTACGTTACAGAAGTCAACAAATGAGAGTGCCTGGGGACACACAGGGCCTGGGTTAACCTCCACATCACCCGAGGAACAGAGGAGGAGTAGGATGAAGGTACGGCTAAAGGCTATCAAAACTGGTCGTCTAGTGCGTTGGGGACAGAGAATAAAAGGAGCAGATTTCTGGGTGTGGTTGAATAGATTCAGTGCATAGTGTACAGACAGGGGTATGGTGGGGTGCGGGTACAGCGGAGGTAAACCCAGGCACCGAGTGATGATAAGCGAGGCTGCATCTCTGGACGGGCTAGTTATGCTGGGTGAGGTCACCACATGTGTGGGAGGTGGGACAAAGGAGGTATCTGAGGCATGTTGAGTGGGACTAGGGGCTCGGCAGTAATCTAAGACAATAACTATCCTAAACAACAGTGTACAAGGCATATTGACAGAGAGAGACATAAAGCGAGGCATAAAGCAATCACAGGTGTTGATTGGGAGAGCTAGCTAAGGCAACAGCGGGTAAAACAACAACAGCTAATCATCTAAGACAACAGCAATAGGTAAAATGGTGATGAATGGGTAGAGAGGGTTGGTTAACTACACACAGGGCCTGAGTTGGGGCCGACAGAGAAACAAAAAAATAAAATAAACGGAGTATCGTGATTAATGAACAGTGAACAGCAGGCATCAGCTATTTAGCCAAGTGATCATAGGGTCCAGTGAACAGCAATATCTGAAACAGGAAAGCCACAGGGAAGTCGTTACTACGCTAGCACGCGGGAGACACGGCGTTTATAGTTAGCAGGCCGGGGTAAGTAGAAGCGTCTGCTCCGACGTCCGGCGAAGGCCGGTTGAGGCCACAGCGGATGGAGTCGGCGGACCAGTCGTGGTGGTACGGCGGGGCGCCGTGTACATACCAATGTATTGGACAGAGGGACAGGGGTGTCTGTGTTGCCGTAAAGATAACAGGTCAAGACCATTGCTCATACAGTCGATGGGGTCCAAGTCAAGAGCACATAGCTCAGTCATGAATGGCCCACTAACTATATCTATATGATTCTGTAGCGCATAATGTGTCCAGTAGTTGCGCCCACGCTCAACCAAAGACATGGTTTGGGTCATGTAGTGGTCAGCATGCTGTTTCACAGCTACAAGTGTTCCTCTGAATGTGAGTTTGCATCCTGAATCAGCTGTACAGGCATGGAAACAGCAATACACTGATTCTAGCAGCCAGGCAGTGTTTCTGTACAGGCATGGAACCAGCATTACACTGATTCTAGCAGCCAGGCAGTGTTTCTGTACAGGCATGGAACCAGCATTACACTGATTCTAGCAGCCAGGCAGTGTTTCTGTACAGGCATGGAACCAGCATTACACTGATTCGAGCAGCCAGGCAGTGTTTCTGTACAGGCATGGAACCAGCATTACACTGATTCTAGCAGCCAGGCAGTGTTTCAGCAGGCATGGAACCAGCATTACACTGATTCTAGCAGCCAGGCAGTGTTTCTGTACAGGCATGGAACCAGCATTACACTGATTCTAGCAGCCAGGCAGTGTTTCTGTACAGGCATGGAACCAGCATTACACTGATTCTAGCAGCCAGGCAGTGTTTATGTACAGGCATGGAACCAGCATTACACTGATTCTAGCAGCCAGGCAGTGTTTCTGTACAGGCATGGAACCAGCATTACACTGATTCTAGCAGCCAGGCAGTGTTTCTGTACAGGCATGGAACCAGCATTACACTGATTCTAGCAGACAGGCAGTGTTTATGTACAGGCATGGAACCAGCATTACACTGATTCTAGCAGCCAGGCAGTGTTTATGTACAGGCATGGAACCAGCATTACACTGATTCTAGCAGACAGGCAGTGTTTCTGTACAGGCATGGAACCAGCATTACACTGATTCTAGCAGCCAGGCAGTGTTTCTGTACAGGCATGGAACCAGCATTATACTGATTCTAGCAGCCAGGCAGTGTTTCTGTACAGGCATGGAACCAGCATTACACTGATTCTAGCAGCCAGGCAGTGTTTCTGTACAGGCATGGAACCAGCATTACACTGATTCTAGCAGCCAGGCAGTGTTTATGTACAGGCATGGAACCAGCATTACACTGATTCTAGCAGCCAGGCAGTGTTTCTGTACAGGCATGGAACCAGCATTACACTGATTCTAGCAGCCAGGCAGTGTTTATGTACAGGCATGGAACCAGCATTACACTGATTCTAGCAGCCAGGCAGTGTTTCTGTACAGGCATGGAACCAGCATTACACTGATTCTAGCAGACAGGCAGTGTTTCTGTACAGGCATGGAACCAGCATTACACTGATTCTAGCAGCCAGGCAGTGTTTCTGTACAGGCATGGAACCAGCATTATACTGATTCTAGCTGCCAGGCAGTGTTTCTGTACAGGCATGGAAAGTTAAAAAGTCCCTGTCTTAGGTCAGTTAGGATCACCCCTTTATTTTAAGAATGTGAAATGTCAGAATAATAGTAGAGAGAACAAATTATTTCAGCTTTTATTTCTTTCATCACATTCCCAGTGGGTCAGAAGTTTACATACACTCAATTTGTATTTGGTAGCATTGCCTTTCAATTGTTTAACTTGGGTCAAATGTTTTGGGTAGCCTTCCACAAGCTTCCCACAATAGGTTGGGTGAATTTTGGCCCATTCCTCCTGACAGAGCTGGTGTAACTGAGTCAGGTTTGTAGACCTCCTTGCTCACACATGCTTTTTCAGTTCTGCCCACAAAGTTTCTGTAGGGTTGAGGTCAGGGCTTTGTGATGGCCACTCCAATACCTTGACTTTGTTGTCCTTAAGCCATTTTGCCACAACTTTGGAAGTATGCTTGGGGTCATTGTCCATTTGGAATAACCATTTGATACCAAGCTTTAACTTCCTGACTGATGTCTTGAGATTTTGTTTCAATATATCCACATACTTTTCCTCCCTCACCATGCCATCTATTTTGCGAAGTGCACCAGTCCCTCCTGCAGCAAAGCACACCCACAACATGATGCTGTCACCCACATGCTTCACGGTTGGGATGGTGTTCTTTGGCTTGCAAGCCTTCCCCTTTTTCCTCCGAATATAACGATGGTCAAGGTCAAACAGTTCTAATTTTGTTTCATCAGACCAGAGGACATTTCTCCAAAATGTACGATCTTTGTCCCCACGTGCAGTTGCAAACCGCGGCTTTTTTATGGCAGTTTTGGAGCAGTGGCTTCTTCCTTGCCGAGTGGTCTTTTAGATTATGTTTATATAGGACTCGTTTTACTGTGGATATAGATACTTTCGTACCTGTTTCCTCCAGCATTTTCACAAGGTCCTTTGCGGTTGTTCTATGATTGATTTGCACTTTTTGCACCAAAGTACGTTTATCTCTAGGAGACAGAACGCTTTTCTTTCCTGAGCGGTATGACGGCTGCGTGGTCCCATGGTGTTTATACTTGCGTACTATTGTTTGTACAGATGAACGTGGTACGTTTAGGCCTTTGGAAATTGCTCCCAAGGATGAGCCAGACTTGTGGGGGTCTACAATTTTTTTTCCGAGGTCTTGCCTGATTTCATTTGATTTTCCCATGATGTCAAGCGAAGAGACACTGAGTTTGAAGGTAGGCCTTGAAAAACAACCACAGGTACACCTCCAATTGACTCGAATGAAGTCAATTAGCCTATCAGAAGATTCTAAAGGCATGACATCATTTTCTGGAATTTTACAAGCTTTTTAAAGGCACAGTCAATTTAGTGTATGTAAACGTCTGACCCACTGGAATTGTGATACTGCGAATTATAAGTGAAATAATCTGAATGTAAACAATTGTTGGAAAAATGTGTCACGAGTGGCGCTCGGCGGTCGTCATCACCGGCCTATTAGCTGCCACTGATTGTCTTTCCTCCCCCTCCTTGTATGTTTATTGGTAGCACCTGTTTAGGTATGATTAGTTTGTCTTTATTAGACAGCCGGCCCGCCTGGTTGTTGTGCGGGATTATTTCAGTGTAACCTTCGGCTCTGTTGTAGAGGTACGTGTTAGTGCCTGGTCGTGACTTTTCCGTTGTACATTTTCATTCCCTGGGTTTGGGGTCGTTACTATTGTGAGTACCCTGTGGTGCGTTGGTGCAATTAAAGACGCACAGCATTGCACTCTCTGTCTCCTGCGTCTGACTCCACACCCACGACACCCGCAGCCTTACAGAATCCCGCACCTATATCAAATTGAATGGAGTCAGCAGGAGCAGCAGCCAACCCTCTCCCATCGATGGAGGAACGGGTTCTCCACCACACCACCATTCTCCATCGGATCGGATCCGCGATGGATCAAGTAATGGAGAGAATGGACCGATGGGAGAGGAGTGGTCTCCTCTCTCCACCTTCGGCACCCACGGCTCCGGACTCCCCATCACTCGACTCCAGCACCCTCCGTCTGACGCTACCGAGGGCTTATGATGGAGCGGTGTCGGGTTGCCAGGGGTTTCTGCTTCAGCTGGAGCTATACCTGGCCACCGTTAGACCCACTCCCTCAGGAGCGGAGAGGGTGAGTGTCCTCATCTCCTGCCTCACGGGTCGTGCTCTGGAGTGGGCGAACGCAGTCTGGAATGGCCCAGACTCAGCGCGGGAGCACTACCCAGAGTTTTCCCTCCGCTTCCGTGCCGTGTTTGATCACCCTCTAGACGGCCGAGCGGTGGGAGAACGACTTTTTCATCTCAGGCAGGAGAGGAGGAGCGCCCAGGATTACGCGCTGGAGTTCCGGACCTTGGCAGCCGGATCTGGGTGGAACGACAGGGCCCTTATGGACCACTACAGGTGTAGTCTCCGAGAGGACGTCCGCCGGGAGTTAGCGTGTCGGGACACCACTCTGTCACTGGATCAGCTGATTGACATGTCCATTCGACTGGACAATCTGCTGGCTGCCCGCGGGCGTTCAGAGAGGGTCCTGTGCGTTCCACCACCCAGCCCCTCCGCTCCCATTCCGATGGAGTTGGGAGGGGCTGCGCCGAGGGGTACCGGAGGAGGAGGCCTTCCCTGCACCAACTGTGGTCGGAGAGGACACACGTCTGATCGGTGCTGGGGGTCCGTCTGGGAGTAGAGATGGCAGGCGGAACGCTTCTCGATCATCCCAGGTGAGTCTGCATCAAACTCACCCAGAACCCCTGTTGGCCACATGTTTGTCTTAACCTTTTTCTTCACTTTTTTCCCTCTTCCCAGCATAGGGCGCTAGTCGATTCAGGCGCAGCTGGGAACTTTATGGATCGCGGACTCGCCCTTAAGTTAGGGGTTCCGCTGGTGCCGATAGATTCTCCTTTCCCCGTGCACTCCCTAGATAGCCGGCCATTAGGGTCAGGGATGGTCAGGGAGACCACGGTCCCACTGGACATGGTGACGCAGGGGAATCATAGGAGCGTATCAGTTTTTTTTATTATTGATTCGCCTGCGTTTCCAGTGGTGCTGGGGACTCCTGGCTGGCCCGGCACAATCCTAAAATTTCGTGGAAACAGGGGTTCTCCAGGGGTGGTCAGAGGAGTGTTCTGGAAGGTGTTTGGGAGTTTCCATCGGTGCTACGTCGGTGGAGAGTCCAGACCAGGGTTCCACGGTGTGCATTCCCCCCGAGTATGCCGATTTGGCAATCGCTTTCAGTAAAGTGAAAGCGACTAAATTACCACCTTATCGACCGGGAAGGGATTGTACGATAGATCTCCAGGTAGACGCTGCGCTTCCCAAGAGTCACGTGTACCCGCTGTCCCAGGAGGAGACGTTGGCAATGGAGACATATGTCACGGAGTCGCTGGGACAGGGGTACATTCGGCACTCCATTTCACCCGTCTCCTCGAGTTTCTTTTTGTGAGGAAAAAGGAGGGAGGTTTGCGTCCGTGTATTGATTATAGAGGTCTAAACGCCATCACAGTGGGGTATAGTTACCCTCTACCTCTCATCGCTACGGCGGTGGAATCATTCCACGGAGCGCAGTTCTTCACAAAACTGGATCTCAGGAGCGCGTATAGTCTGGTGCGCATTCGGAAGGGAGACGAGTGGAAAACCGCATTTAGTACCACATCAGGCCACTATGAGTACCTCGTCATGCCGTATGGGTTAAAAAATGCTCCAGCCGTTTTTCAATCCTTTGTAGACGAGATTCTCAGGGACCTGTGCGGGCAGGGAGTGGTTGTTTATATCGATGACATTCTGATCTACTTGGCCACTTACACCGCGCATGTGTCTCTGGTGCGCAAGGTGCTTGGTAGACTGCTGGAGCATGACCTATACGTCAAGGCTGAGAAATGCGTGTTCTCTAAACGAGCCGTCTCTTTCTGGGATATCGCATTTCCACCTCGGGGTAGTGATGGAGGGCGACCGCATTAGGGCCGTGCGTAATTGGCCGACTCCAACCACGGTAAAGGAGGTGCAGCGGTTTTTGGTTTTGCCAACTACTACCGGAGGTTTATCCGGGGTTTTGGCCAGATAGCGGCTCCCATTACCTCACTGCTGAAGGGGGCCCGGTGCGGTTGCAGTGGTCAGCAGAGGTGAACGGAGCGTTCAACAAGTTGAAGGCGCTGTTCACTGATGCGCCCGTGTTGGCGCATCCGGACCCCTCTCTAGCATTCATAGTGGAGGTGGACGCGTCCGAGGCTGGGGTGGGTGCCGTGCTATCGCAGCGCTCGGGTACGCCACCAAAACTCCGCCCCTGCGCTTTCTTCTCAAGGAAGCTCAGCCCAGCGGAGCGTAACTATGATGTGGGGGACCGGGAGTTGCTAGCGGTGGTTAGAGCTCTGAAGGTGTGGAGACACTGGCTTGAGGGGGCTAAGCACCCTTTTCTCATCTGGACCGACCACCAGAACCTGGAGTATATTCGGGCAGCTAGGAGACTTAACCCACGTCAGGCAAGGTGGGCCATATTCTTCACCCGGTTCCGGTTTACTTTGTCTTATAGACCGGGCTCCCAGAACGTAAAGGCTGACGCACTGTCCCGCCTTTACGACACGGAGGATGGGTCCACCGAACCTGCTCCCATCCTTCCCGCCTCAAAGCTGGTAGCACCAGTGGTATGGGAGGTGGACTCGGATATCGAGCGGGCGTTACGGGCTGAACCCGCTCCTCCTCAGTGTCCAGCGGGGCGAAGGTACGTGCCGCTTGGTGTTCGGGACAAGCTGATTCGGTGGGCTCATGTCCTACCCTCCTCGGGTCACCCTGGGGTGACGAGGACAGTGGGGAGCCTTCAGGGGAGGTATTGGTGGCCTACTTTGGCTAAGGACGTTAAGGGTTATGTCTCCTCCTGTTCAGTGTGCGCTCAGAGTAAGGCTCCTAGGCACCTTCCTAGAGGGAAGTTACAACCCCTCCCCGTTCCACAGCGGCCATGGTCACATCTGTCCATAGATTTCCTGACCGATCTTCCGCCGTCTCAGGGGAACACCACGGTTCTTGTGATTGTGGATCGGTTCTCTAAGTCCTGCCGTCTCCTCCCGTTGCCCGGTATCCCTACAGCCCTACAGACTGCGGAGGCGTTATTCACCCATGTCTTTCGGCACTACGGGGTGCCGGAGGACATCGTTTCTGATCGGGGCCCCCAATTCACGTCTCGGGTATGGAGAGCGTTCATGGAACGCTTGGGGGTCTCTGTCAGCCTGACCTCCGGTTATCACCCCGAGAGTAATGGGCAGGTGGAGAGAGTGAACCAGGAGGTGGGTAGGTTTCTGCGGTCGTATTGCCAGGATCGGCCAGGGGAGTGGGCACGCTACATTCCCTGGGCTGAAATGGCTCAGAACTCACTACGCCACTCCTCTACTAACGTGTCCCCTTTTCAGTGTGTGTTGGGGTACCAGCCGGTCCTGGCACCATGGCATCCGAGCCAGACCGAGGCTCCTGCGGTGGAGGAATGGGTACAGCGCTCCAAGGAGACCTGGAGGGCCGTCCAGGAATCTCTACAACAAGCGAGTGGACGGCAGAAGAGGAGTGCTGACCGCCACCGCAGTGAGGCCCCGTGTTTGTACCGGGGACAGGGTCTGGCTCTCGACCTGAAACCTACCTCTCCGCTTGCCCTGCCGGAAGCTGGGTCCGCAGTGTGTAGGGCCCTTTAAAGTCCTGAGGAGGATAAACGAGGTGTGTGTTATAAGAGCGATTAAAACTCCCTTCCTATTATCGTATTAACCCCTCGTTTCATGTGTCTCTCCTCAGGCCGGTGGTAGCTGGTCCCCTGCAGGACAGTGAGGTGCTGGAGGTCCCTCCCCCTCTGGACATCGAGGGGTCCCCGGCGTACACGATCCGGGCCATTCTGGACTCAAGACGCCGGGTGAGGGGCCTGCAGTACCTCGTGGACTGGGAGGGGTACGGCCCGGAGGAGAGGTGCTGGGTACCGGTGGGGGACATCTTGGATCCATCCATGTTGAGGGATTTCCATCGCCTCCATCCGGATCGCCCTGCACCTCGTCCTCCGGGGCGACCTCGAGGCCGGTGTCGGCGCTGCGGGAGCCGCGCGTCAGGGGGGTACTGTCACGAGTGGCACTCGGCGGTCGTCATCACCGGCCTATTAGCTGCCACTGATTGTCTTTCCTCCCCCTCCTTGTATGTTTATTGGTAGCACCTGTTTAGGTATGATTAGTTTGTCTTTATTAGACAGCTGGCCCGCCTGGTTATTTCTATATTATTTCAGTGTAACCTATAGTCAGGCTCTGTAATGTAGAAACATATAGTCAGTGTTTCTATGCCTGGTCGTTCCAAACATATAGTCAGTGTTTCTATAGTAATACTCATTCTAAACATATAGTCAGTGTTTCTATAGTAATACTTTCCGTTGTACATTTTCATTCCCAGGGTTTGGGGTAATACTCATTCCAAACATATTGTGTTTCTAGTAATACCCTGTATAGTGCAGTGTTTCAAGTAATACGCATTCTAAACATTAGCAGTGTTTCTGTCTCCTTCGTCTGACTGTTTCCACACCCAAACATATACCCGTTTCAGCCTTACAAAATGACTTGTAATACATTCTAAACAAAGTCAGATATCCTAATACTCATTCTAAAATATAGTCAGTTTTCTTAACAAACATTTTGTGGAATGGTTAAAAAACTAGTATTAATGACTCCAAACTAAGTATATGTAAATATCCGACTTCAACTGTATAGTCAGTGTTTCTATAGTAATACTCATTCTAAACATATAGTCAGTGTTTCTATAGTAATACTCATTCTAAACATATAGCCAGTGTTTCTATAGTAATACTCATTCTAAACATATAGTCAGTGTTTCTATAGTAATACTCATTCTAAACATATAGTCAGTGTTTCTATATTAATACTCATTCTAAACATATAGTCAGTGTTTCTATAGTAATACTCATTCTAAACATATAGTCAGTGTTTCTATAGTAATACTCATTCTAAACATATAGTCAGTGTTTCTATAGTAATACTCATTCTAAACATATAGTCAGTGTTTCTATAGTAATACTCATTCTAAACATATAGTCAGTGTTTCTATATTAATACTCATTCTAAACATATAGTCAGTGTTTCTATATTAATACTCATTCTAAACATATAGTCAGTGTTTCTATAGTAATACTCATTCCAAACATATAGTCAGTGTTTCTATAGTAATACTCATTCTAAACATATAGTCAGTGTTTCTATATTAATACTCATTCTAAACATATAGTCAGTGTTTCTATAGTAATACTCATTCTAAACATATAGTCAGTGTTTCTATAGTAATACTCATTCTAAACATATAGTCAGTGTTTCTATATTAATACTCATTCTAAACATATAGTCAGTGTTTCTATAGTAATACTCATTCCAAACATATAGTCAGTGTTTCTATAGTAATACTCATTCTAAACATATAGTCAGTGTTTCTATATTAATACTCATTCTAAACATATAGTCAGTGTTTCTATAGTAATACTCATTCTAAACATATAGTCAGTGTTTCTATAGTAATACTCATTCTAAACATATAGTCAGTGTTTCTATAGTAATACTCATTCTAAACATATAGTCAGTGTTTCTATAGTAATACTCATTCTAAACATATAGTCAGTGTGTTTCTGTAGTAATACTCATTCTAAACATATAGTCAGTGTTTCTATAGTAATACTCATTCTAAACATATAGTCAGTGTGTTTCTATAGTAATACTCATTCTAAACATATAGTCAGTGTGTTTATATAGTAATACTCATTCCAAACATATAGTCAGTGTTTCTATAGTAATACTCATTCTAAACATATAGTCAGTGTTTCTATAGTAATACTCATTCCAAACATATAGTCAGTGTTTCTATAGTAATACTCATTCTAAACATATAGTCAGTGTTTCTATAGTAATACTCATTCTAAACATATAGTCAGTGTTTCTATAGTAATACTCATTCTAAACATATAGTCAGTGTTTCTATAGTAATACTCATTCTAAACATATAGTCAGTGTTTCTATAGTAATACTCATTCTAAACATATAGTCAGTGTTTCTATAGTAATACTCATTCTAAACATATAGTCAGTGTTTCTATAGTAATACTCATTCTAAACATATAGTCAGTGTTTCTATAGTAATACTCATTCCAAACATATAGTCAGTGTTTCTATAGTAATACTCATTCTAAACATATAGTCAGTGTTTCTATAGTAATACTCATTCTAAACATATAGTCAGTGTTTCTATAGTAATACTCATTCTAAACATATAGTCAGTGTTTCTATAGTAATACTCATTCTAAACAGTGTTTCTATAGTAATACTCATTCTAAACATATAGTCAGTGTTTCTATAGTAATACTCATTCTAAACATATAGTCAGTGTTTCTATAGTAATACTCATTCCAAACATATAGTCAGTGTTTCTATAGTAATACTCATTCTAAACATATAGTCAGTGTTTCTATAGTAATACTCATTCTAAACATATAGTCAGTGTTTCTATAGTAATACTCATTCTAAACATATTGTCAGTGTTTCTATAGTAATACTCATTCTAAACATATAGTCAGTGTTTCTATAGTAATACTCATTCTAAACATATAGTCAGTGTTTCTATAGTAATACTCATTCTAAACATATAGTCAGTGTGTTTATATAGTAATACTCATTCCAAACATATAGTCAGTGTTTCTATAGTAATACTCATTCTAAACATATAGTCAGTGTTTCTATAGTAATACTCATTCTAAACATATTGTCAGTGTTTCTATAGTAATACTCATTCTAAACATATTGTCAGTGTTTCTATAGTAATACTCACTCCAAACATATAGTCAGTGTTTCCAAAGTAATACTCATTCTATGTCACGATCGTCGTAGTGAGGAGACCAAGGCGCAGCGTGATATGAATACATGGTCTATATTTAATGAAGAAAGAACACTGAAACAAACTTACAAAACAACAAACGAACGTGACGCTATATAATCTAAATGTGCAGACACAGGCAACTAGACATAGACATAGATAAACACCTAGATAATAAACAACCCCATAAACCTACAAAACCCCTAGACAGTACAAAAACACATACATCACCCATGCCACACCCTGACCTAACCAAAACAATACAGAAAACAAAGAATATTCAGGTCAGGGCGTGACATTCTAAACATATAGTCAGTGAGACTCTTCTCCTCCCTCTCTCCTTCCTTTCTCTCTCTCCTCCCTGTTTCCTCCCTCTCTCCTTCCTTTCTCTCTCTCCTCCCTCTCTCCTCCCTTTCTCTCTCTCCTCCCTCTCTCCTCCCTTTCTCTCTCTCCTCCCTGTCTCCTCCTTCTCTCCTCCCTTTCTCTCTCTCCTCCCTGTCTCCTCCCTCTCTCCTCCCCATCTCTCTCCTCCCTGTCTCCTCCCTTTCTCTCTCTCCTCCCTGTCTCCTCCCCATCTCTCTCCTCCCCATCTCTCTACTCCCTGTCTCCTCCCTCTCTCCTCCCTTTCTCTCTCTCCTCCCTGTCTCCTCCCTGTCCCCTCCCTCTCTCCTTCCTTTCTCTCTCTCCTCCCTGTCTCCTCCCTCTCTCCTCCCCATCTCTCTCCTCCCTGTCTCCTCCCTCTCTCCTCCCTTTCTCTCTCTCCTCCCCATCTCTCTCCTCCCTGTGTTTTTCTGTTTACATAGCCTGAGTCTGTTAACACTTTGTAACAGGAGCCACTGTCTCTTTGCTGTGTGTTTGTGTGTTTGGGTTGTAAATGAAACCTCTAGTGGAGATCACTTCTCTGACTCCTGAGAACCTCCTCACTGTAAACACCTCTCTATTCAGCAGCAAGCCACATGATATCACAGTACAATTATACCACTGTTAGCAGTTTCACATTGTCTGTGTTCAAGTGTCACTTTACTAAGCTGATTTGACCTTGCCCCTTGGCTTCATCAGGTGGGGGGAAACTGATTGAAGGTCATTTGGTAATGTACTCTCAGATATGACATTCACCCTGGGTCTGAGTGAGTGTTATAGATATATTCACCCTGGGTCTGAGTGAGTGTTATAGATATATTCACCCTGGGTCTGAGTGAGTGTTATCGATATATTCACCCTGGGTCTGAGTGAGTGTTATAGATATATTCACCCTGGGTCTGAGTGAGTGTTATAGATATATTCACCCTGGGTCTGAGTGAGTGTTATAGATATATTCACCCTGGGTCTGAGTGAGTGTTATAGATAAATTCACCCTGGGTCTGAGTGAGTGTTATAGATATATTCACCCGTGGTCTGAGTGAGTGTTATAGATATATATTCTACCATGAATATATTCTACCATGCCCAGAAACCTGCTCCTCTTACCCTCTGCCCCCAACGCTCTAGGCGACCAGTTTTGATAGCCTTTAGCCGCACCCTCATACTACTCCTTCTCTGTTCCGTGGGTGATGTGGAGGTAAACCCAGGCCCTGCATGTCCCCAGGTACCCTCATTTGTTGACTTCTGTGATCGAAAAAGCCTTGGTTTTATGCATGTCAACATCAGAAGCCTCCTCCCTAAGTTTGTTTTACTCACTGCTTTAACACACTCTGCTAACCCTGATGTCCTTGCCGTGTCTGAATCCTGGCTCAGGAAGGCCACCAAAAATTCAGAGATTTCCATACCCAACTATAACATCTTCCGTCAAGATAGAACTACCAAAAGGGGGCGGAGTTGCAGTCTACTGCAGAGATAGCCTGCAAAGTAATGTCATACTTTCCAGGTCCATACCCAAACAGTTCGAACTACTAATTTTGAAAATTACCCTCTCCAGAAATAAGTCTCTCACTGTTGCCGCCTGCTACCGGCCACCCTCAGCTCCCAGCTGTGCCCTGGACACCATTTGTGAATTGATCGCCCCCCATCTAGCTTCAGAGTTTGTTCTGTTAGGTGACCTAAACTGGGATATGCTTAACACCCCGGCAGTCCTACAATGTAAGCTAGATGCCCTCAATCTCACTCAAATCATCAAGGAACCCACCAGGTACAACCCTAACTCTGTAAACAAGGGCACCCTCATAGACGTCATCCTGACCAACTGGCCCTCCAAATACACCTCCGCTGTCTTCAACCAGGATCTCAGCGATCACTGCCTCATTGCCTGTATCCGCCACGGAGCCGCAGTCAAACGACCACCCCTCATCACTGTCAAACGCTCCCTAAAACACTTCTGTGAGCAGGCCTTTCTAATCGACCTGGCCCGGGTATCCTGGAAGGACATTGACCTCATCCCGTCAGTTGAGGATGCCTGGTCATTCTTTAAAAGTAACTTCCTCACCATTTTAGATAAGCATGCTCCGTTCAAAAATGCAGAACCAAGAACAGATACAGCCCTTGGTTCACTCCAGACCTGACTGCCCTCGACCAGCACAAAAACATCCTGTGGCGGACTGCAATAGCATCGAATAGCCCCCGTGATATGCAACTGTTCAGGGAAGTCAGGAACCAATACACGCAGTCAGTCAGGAAAGCTAAGGCCAGCTTCTTCAGGCAGAAGTTTGCATCCTGTAGCTCCAACTCCAAAAAGTTCTGGGACACTGTGAAGTCCATGGAGAACAAGAGCACCTCCTCCCAGCTGCCCACTGCACTGAGGCTAGGTAACACGGTCTCCACCGATAAATCCACGATTATCGAAAGCTTCAATAAGCACTTCTCAACGGCTGGCCATGCCTTCCGCCTGGCTACTCCAACCTCGGCCAACAGCTCCGCCCCCCGCAGCTCCTCGCCCAAGCCTCTCCAGGTTCTCCTTTACCCAAATCCAGATAGCAGATGTTCTGAAAGAGCTGCAAAACCTAGACCCGTACAAATCAGCTGGGCTTGACAATCTGGACCCTCTATTTCTGAAAGTATCTGCCGCCATTGTCGCAACCCCTATTACCAGCCTGTTCAACCTCTCTTTCATATCGTCTGAGATCCCCAAGGATTGGAAAGCTGCCGCAGTCATCCCCCTCTTCAAAGGGGGAGACACCCTGGACCCAAACTGCTATAGACCTATATCCATCCTGCCCTGCCTATCTAAGGTCTTCGAAAGCCAAGTCAACAAACAGGTCACTGACCATCTCGAATCCCACCGTACCTTCTCCGCTGTGCAATCTGGTTTCCGAGCCGGTCACGGGTGCACCTCAGCCACGCTCAAGGTACTAAACGACATCATTACCGCCATCGATAAAAAACAGTACTGTGCAGCCGTCTTCATCGACCTCGCCAAGGCTTTCGACTCTGTCAATCACCATATTCTTATCGGCAGACTCAATAGCCTCGGTTTCTCGGATGACTGCCTTGCCTGGTTCACCAATTACTTTGCAGACAGAGTTCAGTGTGTCAAATCGGAGGGCATGCTGTCCGGTCCTCTGGCAGTCTCTATGGGGGTGCCACAGGGTTCAATTCTCGGGCCGACTCTTTTCTCTGTATATATCAATGATGTTGCTCTTGCTGCGGGCGATTCCCTGATCCACCTCTACGCAGACGACACCATTCTATATACTTTCGGCCCGTCATTGGACACTGTGCTATCTAACCTCCAAACGAGCTTCAATGCCATACAGCACTCCTTCCGTGGCCTCCAACTGCTCTTAAACGCGAGTAAAACCAAATGCATGCTTTTCAACCGATCGCTGCCTGCACCCGCATGCCCAACTAGCATCACCACCCTGGATGGTTCCGACCTTGAATATGTGGACATCTATAAGTACCTAGGTGTCTGGCTAGACTGCAAACTCTCCTTCCAGACTCACATCAAACATCTCCAATCGAAAATCAAATCAAGAGTCGGCTTTCTATTCCGCAACAAAGCCTCCTTCACTCACGCCGCCAAGCTTACCCTAGTAAAACTGACTATCCTACCGATCCTCGATTTCGGCGATGTCATCTACAAAATGGCTTCCAACACTCTACTCAGCAAACTGGATGCAGTCTATCATAGTGCCATCCGTTTTGTCACCAAAGCACCTTATACCACCCACCACTGCGACTTGTATGCTCTAGTCGGCTGGCCCTCGCTACATATTCGTCGCCAGACCCATTGGCTCCAGGTCATCTGCAAGTCCATGCTAGGTAAAGCTCCGCCTTATCTCAGTTCACTGGTCACGATGGCAACACCCATCCGTAGCACACGCTCCAGCAGGTGTATCTCACTGATCATCCCTAAAGCCAACACCTCATTTGGCCGCCTTTCGTTCCAGTACTCTACTGCCTGTGACTGGAACGAACTGCAAAAATCGCTGAAGTTGGAGACTTTTATCTCCCTCACCAACTTCAAACATCAGCTATCCGAGCAGCTAACCGATCGCTGCAGCTGTACATAGTCTATTGGTAAATAGTCCACCCATTTTCACCTACCTCATTCCCATACTGTTTTTATACTGTTTTTTTTATTTATTTATTTACTTTTCTGCTCTTTTGCACACCAATATCTCTACCTGTACATGACCATCTGATCATTTATCACCCCAGTGTTAATCTGCAAAATTGTATTATTCGCCTACCTCCTCATGCCTTTTGCACACATTGTATATAGACTGCCCATTTTTTTCTACTGTGTTATTGACTTGTTAATTGTTTATTCCATGTGTAACTCTGTGTTGTCTGTTCACACTGCTATGCTTTATCTTGGCCAGGTCGCAGTTGCAAATGAGAACTTGTTCTCAACTAGCCTACCTGGTTAAATAAAGGTGAAATAAAATAAAAATAAAAATATATATTCACCCTGGGTCTGAGTGAGTGTTATAGATATATTCACCCTGGGTCTGAGTGAGTGTTATAGATATATTCACCCTGGGTCTGAGTGAGTGTTATAGATATATTCACCCTGGGTCTGAGTGAGTGTTATAGATATATTCACCCTGGGTCGGAGTGAGTGTTATAGATATATTCACCCTGGGTCTGAGTGAGTGTTATAGATATATTCACCCTGGGTCTGAGTGTTATAGATATATTCACCCTGGGTCTGAGTGTTATAGATATATTCACCCTGGGTCTGAGTGAGTGTTATAGATATATTCACCCTGGGTCTGAGTGTTGTAGATGTATTCACCCTGGGTCTGAGTGAGTGTTATAGATATATTCACCCTGGGTCTGAGTGAGTGTTATAGATATATTCACCCTGGGTCTGAGTGAGTGTTATAGATATATTCACCCTGGGTCTGAGTGAGTGTTATAGATATATTCACCCTGGGTCTGAGTGAGTGTTATAGATATATTATTCACCCTGGGTCTGAGTGTTATATATATATTCACCCTGGGTCTGAGTGAGTGTTATAGATATATTCACCCGTGGTCTGAGTGAGTGTTATAGATTTATTCACCCTGGGTCTGAGTGAGTGTTATAGATATATTCACCCTGGGTCTGAGTGAGTGTTATAGATATATTCACCCTGGGTCTGAGTGAGTGTTATAGATATATTCACCCTGGGTCTGAGTGAGTGTTATAGATATATTCACCCTGGGTCTGAGTGAGTGTTATAGATATATTCACCCTGGGTCTGAGTGAGTGTTATCGATATATTCACCCTGGGTCTGAGTGAGTGTTATAGATATATTCACCCTGGGTCTGAGTGAGTATTATATATATATTCACCCTGGGTCTGAGTGAGTGTTAAAGATATATTCACCCTGGGTCTGAGTGAGTGTTAGATATATTCACCCTGGGTCTGAGTGAGTGTTAGATATATTCACCCTGGGTCTGAGTGAGTATTATAGATATATTCAACCTGGGTCTGAGGGAGTGTTGTAGATGTATTCACCCTGGGTCTGAGTGAGTGTTATAGATATATTCACCCGTGGTCTGAGTGAGTGTTATAGATATATTCACCCTGGGTCTGAGTGAGTGTTATAGATATATTCCCCCTGGGTCTGAGTGTTATAGATATATTCCCCCTGGGTCTGAGTGTTATAGATATATTTACCCGTGGTCTGAGTGAGTTTTATAGATATATTCATCCTGGGTCTGAGTGAGTGTTAAAAGATATATTCACCCTGGGTCTGAGTGAGTGTTAGATATATTCACCCTGGGTCTGAGTGAGTGTTAGATATATTCACCCTGGGTCTGAGTGAGTATTATAGATATATTCAACCTGGGTCTGAGGGAGTGTTGTAGATGTATTCACCCTGGGTCTGAGTGAGTATTATAGATATATTCACCCTGGGTCTGAGTGAGTATTATAGATATATTCACCCTGGGTCTGAGTGAGTGTTATAGATATATTCACCCTGGGTCTGAGTGAGTATTATAGATATATTCAACCTGGGTCTGAGGGAGTGTTGTAGATGTATTCACCCTGGGTCTGAGTGTTATAGATATATTCACCCTGGGTCTGAGTGAGTGTTATAGATATATTCACCCTGGGTCTGAGTGAGTGTTATAGATATATTCACCCTGGGTCTGAGTGAGTGTTATAGATATATTCACCCTGGGTCTGAGTGAGTATTATAGATATATTCACCCTGGGTCTGAGTGAGTGTTATAGATATATTCACCCTGGGTCTGAGTGAGTATTATAGATATATTCACCTGTGGTCTGAGTGAGTGTTATAGATATATTCACCCTGGGTCTGAGTGAGTGTTATAGATATATTCATGCTGGGTCTGGGTCCCATAGTGTTGACTATATGATTGTCTATTTCTCAGTCCCTCCTCCATTCAGGGGCTGTGTATAATTTTGACAATGCTGTCTGGCTGACTCATAGGAAGCTATCAGACCATGTCGACTAAACACACCCTTTCACACTCTATTCTCTCACAGAGTCCCTTTAATAAGTCTCCCCTCTCTCTCTTTCACACTCTCCTCTCTCTCTCTTTCACACTCTCCTCTCTCACAGTGTCCCTTTAAGTCTCCCCCTCTTTCTCTTTCACACTCTCCTCTCTCTCTCTTTCACACTCTCCTCTCTCACAGTGTCCCTTTAAGTCTCCCCCTCTTTCTCTTTCACACTCTCCTCTCTCTCTCTTTCAGACTCTCCTCTCTCACAGAGTCCCTTTAAGTCTCCCCTCTCTCTCTTTCACACTCTCCTCTCTCACAGAGTCCCTTTAAGTCTCTCCTCTCTCTCTTTCACACTCTCTCTCTCTCTTTCACACTTTCCCCTCTCACAGAGTCCCTTTAAGTCTCCCCTCTCTCTCTTTCACACTCTCCTCTCTCTCTCTTTCACACTCTCCTCTCTCACAGAGTCCCTTTAAGTCTCCCCCGTCTCTCTCTTTCACACTCTCCTCTCTCACAGAGTCCCTTTAAGTCTCCTCTCTCTCTCTTTCACACTCTCCTCTCTCACAGAGTCCCTTTAAGTCTCCCCTCTCTCTCTTTCACACTCTCCTCTCTCACAGAGTCCCTTTAAGTCTCTCCTCTCTCTCTTTCACACTCTCCTCTCTCTCTCTTTCACACTCTCCTCTCTCACAGAGTCCCTTTAAGTCTCCTCTCTCTCTCTCTTTCACACTCTCCTCTCTTTCACACTCTCCTCTCACACAGAGTCCCTTTAATAAGTCTCCCCTCTCTCTCTTTCACACTCTCCTCTCTCTCTCTTTCACACTCTCCTCTCTCACAGAGTCCCTTTAAGTCTCTCCTCTCTCTCTTTCACACTCTCCTCTCTCTCTCTTTCACACTCTCCTCTCTCACAGAGTCCCTTTAAGTCTCCTCTCTCTTTCTTTCACACTCTCCTCTCTCTCTTTCACACTCTCCTCTCTCACAGAGTCCCTTTAAGTCTCCTCTCTCTCTCTTTCACACTCTCCTCTCTCTCTCTTTCACACTCTCCTCTCTCACAGAGTCCCTTTAAGTCTCTCCTCTCTCTCTCTCTTTCACACTCTCCTCTCTCACAGAGTCCCTTTAAGTCTCCCCTCGCTCTCTCTTTCACACTCTCCTCTCTCACAGTCCCTTTAAGTCTCCTCTCTCTCTCTCTTTCACACTCTCCTCTCTTTCACACTCTCCTCTCACACAGAGTCCCTTTAATAAGTCTCCCCTCTCTCTCTCTTTCTCACTCTCCTCTCTCAGAGTCCCTTTAAGTCTCCCCTCTCTCTCTCTTTCACACTCTCCTCTCTCACAGTCCCTTTAAGTCTCCCCTCTCTCTCTCTTTCACACTCTCCTCTCTCTCTCTTTCACACTCTCCTCTCACACAGAGTCCCTTTAAGTCTCCCCCGTCTCTCTCTTTCACACTCTCCTCTCTAGGAGTCCCTTTAAGTCTCCCCTCTCTCTCTTTCTCACTCAGTCCCAGCTCTCTCTTTCAAACCCATTTCCCTTTCAAACCCATCTCTCATATCCCGCTCTCAGCCCCTTTCTCTTAAATCCCTCTCTCAGCCCCCCTTTTGCTCAAATTGATCTTTCTCAGTCCCCCCTCTCTGTCCCTCACGTCGTTCTGCATTCATCGAAGGGGACTATGACCATATATCACAAAGCTGCTGAGACACACGCTCCTCAGAGAGACACTATGTGTGTCCTGGGAGAGACATAGCTGTTCACAGAGCCGTTAGAGCATTCGTTTAGAACCTCCCAGACTTCCCAGGGCTGCAATGGAGGATGTTAAACGGACATCGATATTTCTGGATCCAGATGATCATTTGAGGTCCTTCTCCCTGCTAGAGCTGAGCTGCATGTGTTGGTGCATGTGTGTGTTTGATTGTGTGTTCGCGTGTGTGTGCATGCATGCTTGTGTGTTCGTGTGTGTGTGCGTGCATGCTTGTGTGGTTCCAGATGATAATTTATTGTCCTCCTCCCCCGTTAGAGTTGATCTGCAGGAGATTGGTCCACAAACAAGCACAGTGGGTGTGACAGAGCATCTAAAACACAAAGCTCTGCTTAGCCTTAACTGAATTACTATTCTGGGTGGTACTATAATTTACAATCATTTATCCTCTGCTGTCTGTTCCCCATTGTGACAAATGACATTGCTTGACCTTGCTAATATCACCTCATATCTTATTATAGCCACATCAATTAAGAACACAAAAACCATTGACTTTTATTCCATACTTTAGACATACAGGGTAAGTACATCTCCTTCATAGTTTATGACAGGATAACTACATCTCATTTCTAGTTTATGACAGGGTAAGTACATCTCCTTCATAGTTTATGACAGGGTAAGTACATCTCATTTCTAGTTTATGACAGGGTAAGTACATCTCCTTCATAGTTTATGACAGGGTAAGTACATCTCATTTCTAGTTTATGACAGGGTAAGTACATCTCCTTCATAGTTTATGACAGGATAAGTACATCTCATTCCTAGTTTATGACAGGGTAAGTACATCTCATTCCTAGTTTATGACAGGGTAAGTACATCTCCTTCATAGTTTATGACAGGGTAAAGACATGTACTTCCCAGTTTATGACAGGGTAAGTACATCTCCTTCACAGTTTATGAAAGGATAACTACATCTCATTTCTAGTTTATGACAGGGTAAGTACATCTCCTTCACAGTTTATGAAAGGATAAGTACATCTCATTTCTAGTTTATGACAGGGTAAGTACATCTCCTTCATAGTTTATGACAGGATAACTACATCTCATTCCTAGTTTATGAAAGGATAACTACATCTCATTTCTAGTTTATGACAGGGTAAGTACATCTCCTTCATAGTTTATGAAAGGATAAGTACATCTCATTTCTAGTTTATGACAGGGTAAATACATCTCCTTCATAGTTTATGACAGGGTAAGTACATCTCCTTCATAGTTTATGACAGGGTAAGTACATCTCCTTCATAGTTTATGACAGGGTAAGTACATCTCCTTCATAGTTTATGACAGGATAACTACATCTCATTTCTAGTTTATGACAGGGTAAGTACATCTCCTTCATAGTTTATGACAGGGTAAGTACATCTCCTTCATAGTTTATGACAGGGTAAAGACATCTCATTTCTAGTTTATGACAGGGTAAGTACATCTCCTTCACAGTTTATGAAAGGATAACTACATCTCATTTCTAGTTTATGACAGGGTAAGTACATCTCCTTCATAGTTTATGACAGGGTAAGTACATCTCATTCATAGTTTATGACAGGGTAAGTACATCTCATTTCTAGTTTATGACAGGATAACTACATCTCCTTCATAGTTTATGACAGGGTAAGTACATCTCCTTCATAGTTTATGACAGGATAACTACATCTCCTTCATAGTTTATGACAGGGTAAGTACATCTCCTTCATAGTTTATGAAAGGATAACTACATCTCATTTCTAGTTTATGACAGGGTAAGTACATCTCATTTCTAGTTTATGAAAGGATAACTACATCTCATTTCTAGTTTATGACAGGGTAAGTACATCTCATTTCTAGTTTATGAAAGGATAAGTACATCTCATTTCTAGTTTATGGCAGGGTAAGTACATCTCCTTCATAGTTTATGAAAGGATAAGTACATCTCATTTCTAGTTTATGACAGGGTAAGTACATCTCATTTCTAGTTTATGACAGGGTAAGTACATCTCATTCCTAGTTTATGACAGGGTAAATACATCTCCTTCATAGTTTATGAAAGGATAACTACATCTCATTTCTAGTTTATGACAGGGTAAGTACATCTCCTTCATAGTTTATGACAGGGTAAGTACATCTCCTTCATAGTTTATGACAGGGTAAGTACATCTCCTTCATAGTTTATGACAGGGTAAGTACATCTCCTTCATAGTTTATGACAGGGTAAGTACATCTCCTTCATAGTTTATGACAGGGTAAGTACATCTCCTTCATAGTTTATGAAAGGATAACTACATCTCATTTCTAGTTTATGACAGGGTAAGTACATCTCCTTCATAGTTTATGAAAGGATAACTACATCTCATTTCTAGTTTATGACAAGGATAACTACATCTCATTTCTAGTTTATGAAAGGATAACTACATCTCATTTCTAGTTTATGACAGGGTAAGTACATCTCCTTCATAGTTTATGACAGGATAAGTACATCTCATTTCTAGTTTATGACAGGGTAAGTACATCTCATTTCTAGTTTATGACAGGGTAAGTACATCTCATTTCTAGTTTATGACAGGGTAAGTACATCTCATTTCTAGTTTATGACAGGGTAAGTACATCTCATTTCTAGTTTATGAAATGATAACTACATCTCATTTCTAGTTTATGACAGGGTAAGTACATCTCCTTCATAGTTTATGAAAGGATAACTACATCTCATTTCTAGTTTATGACAGGGTAAGTACATCTCATTTCTAGTTTATGACAGGATAACTACATCTCCTTCATAGTTTATGACAGGGTAAGTACATCTCCTTCATAGTTTATGACAAGGATAAGTACATCTCATTTCTAGTTTATGACAGGATAAAGTACATCTCCTTCATAGTTTATGAAAGGATAAGTACATCTCATTTCTAGTTTATGACAGGGTAAGTACATCTCCTTCATAGTTTATGAAAGGATAAGTACATCTCATTTCTAGTTTATGACAGGGTAAGTACATCTCCTTCATAGTTTATGACAGGGTAAATACATCTCCTTCATAGTTTATGAAAGGATAAGTACATCTCATTTCTAGTTTATGACAGGGTAAGTACATCTCCTTCATAGTTTATGAAAGGATAACTACATCTCATTTCTAGTTTATGAAAGGATAACTACATCTCATTTCTAGTTTATGACAGGGTAAAGTACATCTCCTTCATAGTTTATGACAGGGTAAGTACATCTCATTCATAGTTTATGACAGGGTAAGTACATCTCATTTCTAGTTTATGAAAGGATAACTACATCTCATTTCTAGTTTATGACAGGGTAAGTACATCTCCTTCATAGTTTATGACAGGGTAAGTACATCTCATTCATAGTTTATGACAGGGTAAGTACATCTCATTTCTAGTTTATGACAGGATAACTACATCTCATTTCTAGTTTATGACAGGGTAAGTACATCTCATTTCTAGTTTATGACAGGATAACTACATCTCCTTCATAGTTTATGACAGGGTAAGTACATCTCCTTCATAGTTTATGAAAGGATAAGTACATCTCATTTCTAGTTTATGACAGGGTAAGTACATCTCATTTCTAGTTTATGACAGGATAACTACATCTCATTTCTAGTTTATGACAGGGTAAGTACATCTCATTTCTAGTTTATGAAAGGATAAGTACATCTCATTTCTAGTTTATGACAGGGTAAGTACATCTCCTTCATAGTTTATGACAGGGTAAGTACATCTCCTTCATAGTTTATGACAGGGTAAGTACATCTCATTTCTAGTTTATGACAGGGTAAGTACATCTCCTTCATAGTTTATGAAAGGATAACTACATCTCATTTCTAGTTTATGACAGGGTAAGTACATCTCCTTCATAGTTTATGAAAGGATAACTACATCTCATTTCTAGTTCATGAAAGGATAACTACATCTCATTTCTAGTTTATGAAAGGATAACTACATCTCATTTCTAGTTTATGACAGGGTAAGTACATCTCCTTCATAGTTTATGACAGGGTAAGTACATCTCATTTCTAGTTTATGACAGGGTAAGTACATCTCATTTCTAGTTTATGACAGGGTAAGTACATCTCATTTCTAGTTTATGACAGGGTAAGTACATCTCATTTCTAGTTTATGACAGGGTAAGTACATCTCATTTCTAGTTTATGAAATGATAACTACATCTCATTTCTAGTTTATGACAGGGTAAGTACATCTCCTTCATAGTTTATGAAAGGATAACTACATCTCATTTCTAGTTTATGACAGGGTAAGTACATCTCATTTCTAGTTTATGACAGGATAACTACATCTCCTTCATAGTTTATGACAGGGTAAGTACATCTCCTTCATAGTTTATGAAAGGATAAGTACATCTCATTTCTAGTTTATGACAGGGTAAGTACATCTCCTTCATAGTTTATGAAAGGATAAGTACATCTCATTTCTAGTTTATGACAGGGTAAGTACATCTCCTTCATAGTTTATGAAAGGATAAGTACATCTCATTTCTAGTTTATGACAGGGTAAGTACATCTCCTTCATAGTTTATGACAGGGTAAATACATCTCCTTCATAGTTTATGAAAGGATAAGTACATCTCATTTCTAGTTTATGACAGGGTAAGTACATCTCCTTCATAGTTTATGAAAGGATAACTACATCTCATTTCTAGTTTATGAAAGGATAACTACATCTCATTTCTAGTTTATGACAGGGTAAGTACATCTCCTTCATAGTTTATGACAGGGTAAGTACATCTCATTCATAGTTTATGACAGGGTAAGTACATCTCATTTCTAGTTTATGAAAGGATAACTACATCTCATTTCTAGTTTATGACAGGGTAAGTACATCTCCTTCATAGTTTATGACAGGGTAAGTACATCTCATTCATAGTTTATGACAGGGTAAGTACATCTCATTTCTAGTTTATGACAGGATAACTACATCTCATTTCTAGTTTATGACAGGGTAAGTACATCTCATTTCTAGTTTATGACAGGATAACTACATCTCCTTCATAGTTTATGACAGGGTAAGTACATCTCCTTCATAGTTTATGAAAGGATAAGTACATCTCATTTCTAGTTTATGACAGGGTAAGTACATCTCATTTCTAGTTTATGAAAGGATAACTACATCTCATTTCTAGTTTATGACAGGGTAAGTACATCTCATTTCTAGTTTATGAAAGGATAAGTACATCTCATTTCTAGTTTATGACAGGGTAAGTACATCTCCTTCATAGTTTATGACAGGGTAAGTACATCTCCTTCATAGTTTATGACAGGGTAAGTACATCTCATTTCTAGTTTATGACAGGGTAAGTACATCTCCTTCATAGTTTATGACAGGGTAAGTACATCTCCTTCATAGTTTATGACAGGGTAAGTACATCTCATTTCTAGTTTATGAAAGGATAACTACATCTCATTTCTAGTTTATGACAGGGTAAGTACATCTCATTTCTAGTTTATGAAAGGATAAGTACATCTCATTTCTAGTTTATGGCAGGGTAAGTACATCTCCTTCATAGTTTATGAAAGGATAAGTACATCTCATTCCTAGTTTATGACAGGGTAAATACATCTCCTTCATAGTTTATGAAAGGATAAGTACATCTCATTTCTAGTTTATGACAGGGTAAGTACATCTCATTTCTAGTTTATGACAGGGTAAGTACATCTCATTCCTAGTTTATGACAGGGTAAATACATCTCCTTCATAGTTTATGAAAGGATAACTACATCTCATTTCTAGTTTATGACAGGGTAAGTACATCTCCTTCATAGTTTATGACAGGGTAAGTACATCTCCTTCATAGTTTATGACAGGGTAAGTACATCTCCTTCATAGTTTATGACAGGGTAAGTACATCTCCTTCATAGTTTATGACAGGGTAAAGTACATCTCCTTCATAGTTTATGAAAGGATAACACATCTCATTTCTAGTTTATGACAGGGTAAGTACATCTCCTTCATAGTTTATGAAAGGATAACTACATCTCATTTCTAGTTCATGAAAGGATAACTACATCTCATTTCTAGTTTATGACAAGGATAACTACATCTCATTTCTAGTTTATGACAGGGTAAGTACATCTCCTTCATAGTTTATGACAGGGTAAGTACATCTCATTTCTAGTTTATGACAGGGTAAGTACATCTCCTTCATAGTTTATGACAGGGTAAGTACATCTCATTTCTAGTTTATGACAGGGTAAGTACATCTCATTTCTAGTTTATGACAGGGTAAGTACATCTCATTTCTAGTTTATGACAGGGTAAGTACATCTCATTTCTAGTTTATGACAGGGTAAGTACATCTCATTTCTAGTTTATGAAATGATAACTACATCTCATTTCTAGTTTATGACAGGGTAAGTACATCTCCTTCATAGTTTATGAAAGGATAACTACATCTCATTTCTAGTTTATGACAGGGTAAGTACATCTCATTTCTAGTTTATGACAGGATAACTACATCTCCTTCATAGTTTATGACAGGGTAAGTACATCTCCTTCATAGTTTATGAAAGGATAAGTACATCTCATTTCTAGTTTATGACAGGGTAAGTACATCTCCTTCATAGTTTATGAAAGGATAAGTACATCTCATTTCTAGTTTATGACAGGGTAAGTACATCTCCTTCATAGTTTATGACAGGGTAAATACATCTCCTTCATAGTTTATGAAAGGATAAGTACATCTCATTTCTAGTTTATGACAGGGTAAGTACATCTCCTTCATAGTTTATGAAAGGATAAAGACATCTCATTTCTAGTTTATGAAAGGATAAAGACATCTCATTTCTAGTTTATGACAGGGTAAGTACATCTCATTCTAGTTTATGACAGGGTAAGTACATCTCATTCATAGTTTATGACAGGGTAAGTACATCTCATTTCTAGTTTATGAAAGGATAACTACATCTCATTTCTAGTTTATGACAGGGTAAGTACATCTCCTTCATAGTTTATGACAGGGTAAGTACATCTCATTCATAGTTTATGACAGGGTAAGTACATCTCATTTCTAGTTTATGACAGGATAACTACATCTCATTTCTAGTTTATGACAGGGTAAGTACATCTCATTTCTAGTTTATGACAGGATAACTACATCTCCTTCATAGTTTATGACAGGGTAAGTACATCTCCTTCATAGTTTATGAAAGGATAACTACATCTCATTTCTAGTTTATGACAGGGTAAGTACATCTCATTTCTAGTTTATGAAAGGATAACTACATCTCATTTCTAGTTTATGACAGGGTAAGTACATCTCATTTCTAGTTTATGAAAGGATAAGTACATCTCATTTCTAGTTTATGACAGGGTAAGTACATCTCCTTCATAGTTTATGAAAGGATAAGTACATCTCATTCCTAGTTTATGACAGGGTAAATACATCTCCTTCATAGTTTATGAAAGGATAAGTACATCTCATTTCTAGTTTATGACAGGGTAAGTACATCTCATTTCTAGTTTATGAAAGGATAAGTACATCTCATTTCTAGTTCATGACAGGGTAAATACATCTCCTTCATAGTTTATGAAAGGATAAGTACATCTCATTTCTAGTTTATGACAGGGTAAGTACATCTCCTTCATAGTTTATGAAAGGATAAGTACATCTCATTCCTAGTTTATGACAGGGTAAATACATATCCTTCATAGTTTATGAAAGGATAACTACATCTCATTCCTAGTTTATGACAGGGTAAATACATCTCCTTCATAGTTTATGAAAGGATAACTACATCTCATTTCTAGTTTATGACAGGGTAAGTACATCTCCTTCATAGTTTATGACAGGGTAAGTACATCTCCTTCATAGTTTATGACAGGGTAAGTACATCTCCTTCATAGTTTATGACAGGGTAAGTACATCTCCTTCATAGTTTATGACAGGGTAACTACATCTCATTTCTAGTTTATGACAGGGTAAGTACATCTCATTTCTAGTTTATGACAGGGTAAGTACATCTCATTTCTAGTTTATGACAGGGTAAGTACATCTCCTTCATAGTTTATGACAGGATAAAGACATCTCCTTCATAGTTTATGACAGGGTAAGTACATCTCATTTCTAGTTTATGACAGGGTAAGACATCTCCTTCATAGTTTATGACAGGGTAAAGACATCTCCTTCCTAGTTTATGACAGGGTAAAAGTACATCTCCTTCATAGTTTATGACAGGATAAAGACATCTCATTTCTAGTTTATGACAGGGTAAAGTACATCTCATTTCTAGTTTATGACAGGATAAAGACATCTCATTTCTAGTTTATGACAGGATAAAGACATCTCATTTCTAGTTTATGACAGGATAAGTACATCTCATTTCTAGTTTATGACAGGGTAAAGACATCTCCTTCCTAGTTTATGACAGGATAAAGTACATCTCATTCTAGTTTATGACAGGATAAGTACATCTCCTTCATAGTTTATGACAAGGATAAGTACATCTCATTTCTAGTTTATGACAGGGTAAAGTACATCTCCTTCATAGTTTATGACAAGGATAAGACATCTCATTTCTAGTTTATGACAGGGTAAGACATCTCCTTCCTAGTTTATGACAGGATAAAGACATCTCCTTCATAGTTTATGACAAGGATAAGTACATCTCATTTCTAGTTTATGACAGGATAAGTACATCTCCTTCATAGTTTATGACAAGGATAAAGACATCTCATTTCTAGTTTATGAAAGGATAAAGACATCTCATTTCTAGTTTATGACAGGGTAAGTACATCTCCTTCATAGTTTATGACAGGATAAAGACATCTCATTCATAGTTTATGACAGGGTAAAGACATCTCATTTCTAGTTTATGACAGGATAAAGACATCTCATTTCTAGTTTATGACAGGATAAAGACATCTCCTTCATAGTTTATGACAGGATAAAGACATCTATTCCTAGTTTATGACAGGGTAAAGACATCTCATTTCTAGTTTATGACAGGATAAAGACATCTCATTTCTAGTTTATGACAGGATAAAGACATCTCTTTCTAGTTTATGACAGGATAAAGACATCTCCTTCATAGTTTATGACAGGGTAAAGACATCTCCTTCATAGTTTATGACAGGATAAAGACATCTCATTTCTAGTTTATGACAGGGTAAAGACATCTCATTTCTAGTTTATGACAAGGATAAAGACATCTCATTTCTAGTTTATGACAGGATAAAGACATCTCATTTCCTAGTTTATGACAAGGATAAAGACATCTCTTTCTAGTTTATGACAGGATAAAGACATCTCCTTCCTAGTTTATGACAGGATAAAGACATCTCCTTCCTAGTTTATGACAGGATAAAGACATCTCATTCTAGTTTATGACAGGATAAAGACATGTCCTTCCTAGTTTATGACAGGATAAGACATCTCCTTCCTAGTTTATGACAGGATAAAGACATCTCATTTCCTAGTTTATGACAAGGATAAAGACATGTATTTCTAGTTTATGACAGGGTAAAGACATGTACTTCCTAGTTTATGACAGGATAAAGACATCTCACTTCCTAGTTTATGACAGGGTAAAGACATGTACTTCCTAGTTTATGACAAGGATAAAGACATGTCACTTCCTAGTTTATGACAGGATAAAGACATGTACTTCCTAGTTTATGACAGGATAAAGACATCTCATTTCCTAGTTTATGACAGGATAAAGACATCTACTTCCTAGTTTATGACAGGATAAAGACATCTCTTCCTAGTTTATGACAGGATAAAGACATGTACTTCCTAGTTTATGACAAGGATAAAGACATGTATTTCTAGTTTATGACAGGATAAAGACATGTCCTTCATAGTTTATGACAGGGTAAGACATCTACTTCCTAGTTTATGACAGGATAAAGACATGTACTTTCTAGTTTATGACAGGGTAAAGACATCTACTTCCTAGTTTATGACAGGATAAAGACATCTCCTTCCTAGTTTATGACAAGGATAAAGACATCTATTTCTAGTTTATGACAGGGTAAAGACATCTCCTTCCTAGTTTATGACAGGATAAAGACATCTCATTTCTAGTTTATGACAAGATAAAGACATCTCATTTCTAGTTTATGACAGGATAAAGACATCTCATTCCTAGTTTATGACAGGATAAAGACATGTACTTCCTAGTTTATGACAGGGTAAGTAAAGACATCTCATTTCCTAGTTTATGACAGGGATAAAGACATCTACTTCCTAGTTTATGACAGGATAAAGACATCTCACTTCCTAGTTTATGACAGGATAAAGACATCTACATTCTAGTTTATGACAGGATAAAGACATCTCATTTCTAGTTTATGACAGGGTAAAGACATCTCATTCTAGTTTATGACAGGATAAAGACATCTCATTTCTAGTTTATGACAAGATAAAGACATCTCATTTCTAGTTTATGACAGGATAAAGACATCTCCTTCCTAGTTTATGACAAGGATAAAGACATGTCATTTCTAGTTTATGACAGGGTAAAGACATCTCATTTCTAGTTTATGACAGGATAAAGACATGTCCTTCTAGTTTATGACAGGGTAAAGACATGTCCTTCCTAGTTTATGACAGGATAAGACATCTCATTTCTAGTTTATGACAGGATAAAGACATGTACTTCCTAGTTTATGACAAGGATAAAGACATCTCATTTCCTAGTTTATGACAGGGTAAAGACATCTCCTTCCTAGTTTATGACAGGATAAAGACATGTACTTCCTAGTTTATGACAGGATAAAGACATCTCATTTCCTAGTTTATGACAGGGTAAAGACATGTACTTCCTAGTTTATGACAAGGATAAAGACATCTCACTTCTAGTTTATGACAGGATAAAGACATCTCATTTCCTAGTTTATGACAGGGTAAAGACATGTCCTTCCTAGTTTATGACAGGATAAAGACATGTACTTCCTAGTTTATGACAGGATAAAGACATCTCACTTCCTAGTTTATGACAAGGATAAAGACATGTACTTCTAGTTTATGACAGGGTAAAGACATGTACTTCCTAGTTTATGACAGGATAAAGTACATCTCATTCATAGTTTATGACAGGGTAAGTAGACATCTCACTTCCTAGTTTATGACAGGATAAAGACATCTCATTTCTAGTTTATGACAGGGTAAAGACATGTCACTTCTAGTTTATGACAGGATAAAGACATCTCTTCCTAGTTTATGACAGGATAAAGACATCTACTTCCTAGTTTATGACAAGGATAAAGACATCTCATTTCTAGTTTATGACAGGATAAAGACATGTACTTCCTAGTTTATGACAAGGATAAAGACATCTACTTCTAGTTTATGACAGGATAAAGACATGTACTTCTAGTTTATGACAAGGATAAAGACATGTACTTCCTAGTTTATGACAGGGATAAAGACATGTACTTCCTAGTTTATGACAGGATAAAGACATCTCACTTCCTAGTTTATGACAGGATAAAGACATGTACTTCCTAGTTTATGACAGGATAAAGACATCTATTTCCTAGTTTATGACAGGATAAAGACATGTATTTCTAGTTTATGACAAGGATAAAGACATCTCATTTCTAGTTTATGACAGATAAAGACATGTACTTCCTAGTTTATGACAAGGATAAAGACATGTACTTCCTAGTTTATGACAGGATAAAGACATGTACTTCCTAGTTTATGACAAGGTAAGACATGTACTTCCTAGTTTATGACAGGATAAAGACATGTACTTCCTAGTTTATGACAGGATAAAGACATGTACTTCCTAGTTTATGACAGGGTAAAGACATGTACTTCCTAGTTTATGACAAGATAAAGACATGTACTTCCTAGTTTATGACAGGATAAAGACATGTACTTCCTAGTTTATGACAGGATAAAGACATGTACTTCCTAGTTTATGACAGGATAAAGACATGTACTTTCCTAGTTTATGACAAGGAAAGACATGTACTTCCTAGTTTATGACAGGATAAAGACATGTACTTCCTAGTTTATGACAGGATAAAGACATGTACTTCCTAGTTTATGACAGGAAAGTGTACTTTCATAGTTTATGACAGGATAAAGACATGTACTTCCTAGTTTATGACAGGATAAAGACATGTACTTCCTAGTTTATGACAGGGTAAAGACATGTACTTCCTAGTTTATGACAAGATAAAGACATGTACTTCCTAGTTTATGACAAGATAAAGACATGTACTTCCTAGTTTATGACAAGATAAAGACATGTACTTCCTAGTTTATGACAAGATAAAGACATGTACTTCCTAGTTTATGACAGGGTAAAGACATGTACTTCCTAGTTTATGACGAGGTAAGACATGTACTTCCTAGTTTATGACAAGGCAAAGACATGTACTTCCTAGTTTATGACAAGGCAAAGACATGTACTTCCTAGTTTATGACAGGATAAAGACATGTACTTCCTAATTTATGACAAGATAAAGACATGTACTTCCTAGTTTTTGACAGGATAAAGACATGTACTTCCTAGTTTATGACAGGATAAAGACATGTACTTCCTAGTTTATGACAGGATAAAGACATGTACTTCCTAGTTTATGACAGGATAAAGACATGTACTTCCTAGTTTATGACAGAGTAAAGACATGTACTTCCTAGTTTATGACAAGATAAAGACATGTACTTCCTAGTTTATGACAGGATAAAGACATGTACTTCCTAGTTTATGACAGGATAAAGACATGTACTTCCTAGTTTATGACAAGATAAAGACATGTACTTCCTAGTTTATGACAGGGTAAAGACATGTACTTCCTAGTTTATGACAGGATAAAGACATGTACTTCCTAGTTTATGACAGGATAAAGACATGTACTTCCTAGTTTATGACAGGATAAAGACATGTACTTCCTAGTTTATGACAGGATAAAGACATGTACTTCCTAGTTTATGACAAGATAAAGACATGTACTTCCTAGTTTATGACAGGATAAAGACATGTACTTCCTAGTTTATGACAGGATAAAGACATGACTTCCTAGTTTATGACAAGATAAAGACATGTACTTCCTAGTTTATGACAGGATAAAGACATGTACTTCCTAGTTTATGACAGGATAAAGACATGTACTTCCTAGTTTATGACAAGATAAAGACATGTACTTCCTAGTTTATGACAAGATAAAGACATGTACTTCCTAGTTTATGACAGGATAAGTACATCTCCTTCCTAGTTTATGACAAGATAAAGACATGTACTTCCTAGTTTATGACAGGATAAAGACATGTACTTCCTAGTTTATGACAAGATAAAGACATGTACTTCCTAGTTTATGACAGGATAAAGACATGTACTTCCTAGTTTATGACAAGATAAAGACATGTACTTCCTAGTTTATGACAGAGTAAAGACATGTACTTCCTAGTTTATGACAAGATAAAGACATGTACTTCCTAGTTTATGACAAGATAAAGACATGTACTTCCTAGTTTATGACAAGATAAAGACATGTACTTCCTAGTTTATGACAGGATAAAGACATGTACTTCCTAGTTTATGACAGGGTAAAGACATGTACTTCCTAGTTTATGACAGGATAAAGACATGTACTTCCTAGTTTATGACAAGATAAAGACATGTACTTCCTAGTTTATGACAGGATAAAGACATGTACTTCCTAGTTTATGACAAGATAAAGACATGTACTTCCTAGTTTATGACAGGATAAAGACATGTACTTCCTAGTTTATGACAAGATAAAGACATGTATGTTCCTAGTTTATGACAGGGATAAAGACATGTACTTCCTAGTTTATGACAGGATAAAGACATGTACTTCCTAGTTTATGACAAGATAAAGACATGTACTTCCTAGTTTATGACAAGGATAAAGACATGTACTTCCTAGTTTATGACAGGATAAAGACATGTACTTCCTAGTTTATGACAAGGATAAAGACATGTACTTCCTAGTTTATGACAGGATAAAGACATGTACTTCCTAGTTTATGACAGGATAAAGACATGTACTTCCTAGTTTATGACAGGATAAAGACATGTACTTCCTAGTTTATGACAGGATAAAGACATGTACTTCCTAGTTTATGACAGGATAAAGACATGTACTTCCTAGTTTATGACAAGGTAAGACATGTACTTCCTAGTTTATGACAGGATAAAGACATGTACTTCCTAGTTTATGACAAGGTAAGACATGTACTTCCTAGTTTATGACAGGATAAAGACATGTACTTCCTAGTTTATGACAAGGTAAAGACATGTACTTCCTAGTTTATGACAAGGTAAAGACATGTACTTCCTAGTTTATGACAAGGCAAAGACATGTACTTCCTAGTTTATGACAGGATAAAGACATGTACTTCCTAATTTATGACAAGATAAAGACATGTACTTCCTAGTTTTTGACAGGATAAAGACATGTACTTCCTAGTTTATGACAGGATAAAGACATGTACTTCCTAGTTTATGACAGGATAAAGACATGTACTTCCTAGTTTATGACAGGATAAAGACATGTACTTCCTAGTTTATGACAGGGTAAAGACATGTACTTCCTAGTTTATGACAGGATAAAGACATGTACTTCCTAGTTTATGACAAGATAAAGACATGTACTTCCTAGTTTATGACAGGATAAAGACATGTACTTCCTAGTTTATGACAGGATAAAGACATGTACTTCCTAGTTTATGACAGGATAAAGACATGTACTTCCTAGTTTATGACAAGATAAAGACATGTACTTCCTAGTTTATGACAGGATAAAGACATGTACTTCCTAGTTTATGACAGGATAAAGACATGTACTTCCTAGTTTATGACAGGGTAAAGACATGTACTTCCTAGTTTATGACAGGATAAGTACATCTCCTTCCTAGTTTATGACAAGATAAAGACATGTACTTCCTAGTTTATGACAGAGTAAAGACATGTACTTCCTAGTTTATGACAGGATAAAGACATGTACTTCCTAGTTTATGACAGGATAAAGACATGTACTTCCTAGTTTATGACAGGATAAAGACATGTACTTTATGACTAGTTTATGACAAGATAAAGACATGTACTTCCTAGTTTATGACAAGATAAAGACATGTACTTCCTAGTTTATGACAAGATAAAGACATGTACTTCCTAGTTTATGACAGGGTAAAGACATGTACTTCCTAGTTTATGACAGGATAAGTACATCTCCTTCCTAGTTTATGACAAGATAAAGACATGTACTTCCTAGTTTATGACAGGATAAAGACATGTACTTCCTAGTTTATGACAGGATAAAGACATGTACTTCCTAGTTTATGACAGGGTAAAGACATGTACTTCCTAGTTTATGACAAGATAAAGACATGTACTTCCTAGTTTATGACAGGGTAAAGACATGTACTTCCTAGTTTATGACGAGGTAAGACATGTACTTCCTAGTTTATGACAAGGCAAAGACATGTACTTCCTAGTTTATGACAAGGCAAAGACATGTACTTCCTAGTTTATGACAGGATAAAGACATGTACTTCCTAGTTTATGACAGGGTAAAGACATGTACTTCCTAGTTTATGACAGGGTAAAGACATGTACTTCCTAGTTTATGACAAGATAAAGACATGTACTTCCTAGTTTATGACAAGATAAAGACATGTACTTCCTAGTTTATGACAGGATAAAGACATGTACTTCCTAGTTTATGACGAGGTAAGACATGTACTTCCTAGTTTATGACAAGGCAAAGACATGTACTTCCTAGTTTATGACAGGATAAAGACATGTACTTCCTAGTTTATGACAAGGATAAAGACATGTACTTCCTAGTTTATGACAGGATAAAGACATGTACTTCCTAGTTTATGACAGGATAAAGACATGTACTTCCTAGTTTATGACAGAGTAAAGACATGTACTTCCTAGTTTATGACAGGATAAAGACATGTACTTCCTAGTTTATGACAGGATAAAGACATGTACTTCCTAGTTTATGACAGGATAAAGACATGTACTTCCTAGTTTATGACAGGATAAAGACATGTATGTTTATGACAGGATAAAGACATGTACTTCCTAGTTTATGACAGGATAAAGACATGTACTTCCTAGTTTATGACAGGATAAAGACATGTACTTCCTAGTTTATGACAGGGTAAAGACATGTACTTCCTAGTTTATGACAGGATAAAGACATGTACTTCCTAGTTTATGACAAGATAAAGACATGTACTTCCTAGTTTATGACAAGATAAAGACATGTACTTCCTAGTTTATGACAGGATAAAGACATGTACTTCCTAGTTTATGACAGGATAAAGACATGTACTTCCTAGTTTATGACAGGATAAGTACATCTCCTTCCTAGTTTATGACAAGATAAAGACATGTACTTCCTAGTTTATGACAGGATAAAGACATGTACTTCCTAGTTTATGACAGGATAAAGACATGTACTTCCTAGTTTATGACAGAGTAAAGACATGTACTTCCTAGTTTATGACAGGATAAAGACATGTACTTCCTAGTTTATGACAGAGTAAAGACATGTACTTCCTAGTTTATGACAGAGTAAAGACATGTACTTCCTAGTTTATGACAAGATAAAGACATGTACTTCCTAGTTTATGACAGATAAAGACATGTACTTCCTAGTTTATGACAGGGTAAAGACATGTACTTCCTAGTTTATGACAGGATAAAGACATGTACTTCCTAGTTTATGACAAGATAAAGACATGTACTTCCTAGTTTATGACAAGATAAAGACATCTACTTCTAGTTTATGACAAATAAAGACATGTACTTCCTAGTTTATGACAAGATAAAGACATGTACTTCCTAGTTTATGACAAGATAAAGACATGTACTTCCTAGTTTATGACAGGATAAAGACATGTACTTCCTAGTTTATGACAAGGTAAGACATGTACTTCCTAGTTTATGACAAGGCAAAGACATGTACTTCCTAGTTTATGACAGGATAAAGACATGTACTTCCTAGTTTATGACAGGATAAAGACATGTACTTCCTAGTTAATGACAGGATAAAGACATGTACTTCCTAGTTTATGACAAGGTAAGACATGTACTTCCTAGTTTATGACAGGATAAAGACATGTACTTCCTAGTTTATGACAGGATAAAGACATGTACTTCCTAGTTTATGACAGGATAAAGACATGTACTTCCTAGTTTATGACAGGATAAAGACATGTACTTCCTAGTTTATGACAGGATAAAGACATGTACTTCCTAGTTTATGACAGAGTAAAGACATGTACTTCCTAGTTTATGACAAGATAAAGACATGTACTTCCTAGTTTATGACAGGATAAAGACATGTACTTCCTAGTTTATGACAGGATAAAGACATGTACTTCCTAGTTTATGACAGGATAAAGACATGTACTTCCTAGTTTATGACAGGATAAAGACATGTACTTCCTAGTTTATGACAGGGTAAAGACATGTACTTCCTAGTTTATGACAGGATAAAGACATGTACTTCCTAGTTTATGACAGGATAAAGACATGTACTTCCTAGTTTATGACAGGATAAAGACATGTACTTCCTAGTTTATGACAGGATAAAGACATGTACTTCCTAGTTTATGACAAGGTAAGACATGTACTTCCTAGTTTATGACAGGATAAAGACATGTACTTCCTAGTTTATGACAGAGTAAAGACATGTACTTCCTAGTTTATGACAAGATAAAGACATGTACTTCCTAGTTTATGACAAGATAAAGACATGTACTTCCTAGTTTATGACAGGATAAAGACATGTACTTCCTAGTTTATGACAGGATAAAGACATGTACTTCCTAGTTTATGACAAGGTAAGACATGTACTTCCTAGTTTATGACAAGGCAAAGACATGTACTTCCTAGTTTATGACAGGATAAAGACATGTACTTCCTAGTTTATGACAGGATAAGTACATCTCCTTCCTAGTTTATGACAGGATAAAGACATGTACTTCCTAGTTTATGACAGAGTAAAGACATGTACTTCCTAGTTTATGACAGGATAAAGACATGTACTTCCTAGTTTATGACAAGATAAAGACATGTACTTCCTAGTTTATGACAGGATAAAGACATGTACTTCCTAGTTTATGACAGAGTAAAGACATGTACTTCCTAGTTTATGACAGGATAAAGACATGTACTTCCTAGTTTATGACAGGATAAAGACATGTTTCCTAGTTTATGACAAGATAAAGACATGTACTTCCTAGTTTATGACAGGATAAAGACATGTACTTCCTAGTTTATGACAGGATAAAGACATGTACTTCCTAGTTTATGACAGGATAAAGACATGTACTTCCTAGTTTATGACAGGATAAAGACATGTACTTCCTAGTTTATGACAGGGTAAAGACATGTACTTCCTAGTTTATGACAGGATAAAGACATGTATTTCTAGTTTATGACAGGATAAAGACATGTACTTCCTAGTTTATGACAGGATAAAGACATGTACTTCCTAGTTTATGACAGGGTAAATACATCTCCTTCCTAGTTTATGACAGGATAAAGACATGTACTTCCTAGTTTATGACAGGATAAAGACATGTACTTCCTAGTTTATGACAAGATAAAGACATGTACTTCCTAGTTTATGACAGGATAAAGACATGTACTTCCTAGTTTATGACAAGATAAAGACATGTACTTCCTAGTTTATGACAAGGATAAAGACATGTCACTTCCTAGTTTATGACAGGATAAAGACATGTACTTCCTAGTTTATGACAGGATAAAGACATGTACTTCCTAGTTTATGACAGGATAAAGACATGTACTTCCTAGTTTATGACAGGGTAAAGACATGTACTTCCTAGTTTATGACAGGATAAAGACATGTACTTCCTAGTTTATGACAAGATAAAGACATGTACTTCCTAGTTTATGACAGGATAAAGACATGTACTTCCTAGTTTATGACAGGATAAAGACATGTACTTCCTAGTTTATGACAGGGTAAAGACATGTACTTCCTAGTTTATGACAAGGTAAGACATGTACTTCCTAGTTTATGACAGGGTAAAGACATGTACTTCCTAGTTTATGACAAGGTAAGACATGTACTTCCTAGTTTATGACAAGATAAAGACATGTACTTCCTAGTTTATGACAGGGTAAAGACATGTACTTCCTAGTTTATGACAGGATAAAGACATGTACTTCCTAGTTTATGACAAGATAAAGACATGTACTTCCTAGTTTATGACAGGATAAAGACATGTACTTCCTAGTTTATGACAAGGTAAGACATGTACTTCCTAGTTTATGACAAGATAAAGACATGTACTTCCTAGTTTATGACAGGATAAAGACATGTACTTCCTAGTTTATGACAGGATAAAGACATGTACTTCCTAGTTTATGACAGGATAAAGACATGTACTTCCTAGTTTATGACATGACATGTACTTCCTAGTTTATGACAGGATAAAGACATGTACTTCCTAGTTTATGACAGGATAAAGACATGTACTTCCTAGTTTATGACAGGATAAAGACATGTACTTCCTAGTTTATGACAGGATAAAGACATGTACTTCCTAGTTTATGACAGGATAAAGACATGTACTTCCTAGTTTATGACAGAGTAAAGACATGTACTTCCTAGTTTATGACAGGATAAGTACATCTCCTTCCTAGTTTATGACAAGATAAAGACATGTACTTCCTAGTTTATGACAGGGTAAAGACATCTCATTTCCTAGTTTATGACAGGATAAAGACATGTACTTCCTAGTTTATGACAGGATAAAGACATGTACTTCCTAGTTTATGACAGGATAAAGACATGTACTTCCTAGTTTATGACAGGGTAAAGACATGTACTTCCTAGTTTATGACAGGATAAGTACATCTCCTTCCTAGTTTATGACAAGATAAAGACATGTACTTCCTAGTTTATGACAAGATAAAGACATGTACTTCCTAGTTTATGACAGGATAAGTACATCTCCTTCCTAGTTTATGACAAGATAAAGACATGTACTTCCTACTTTATGACAGGATAAGTACATCTCCTTCCTAGTTTATGACAAGATAAAGACATGTACTTCCTAGTTTATGACAGAGTAAAGACATGTACTTCCTAGTTTATGACAGGATAAAGACATGTACTTCCTAGTTTATGACAGGATAAAGACATGTACTTCCTAGTTTATGACAGGATAAAGACATGTACTTCCTAGTTTATGACAAGGAAAGACATGTACTTCCTAGTTTATGACAGGATAAAGACATGTACTTCCTAGTTTATGACAGGATAAAGACATGTACTTCCTAGTTTATGACAGGATAAAGACATAAAGACATGTTTTTATGACAGGATAAAGACATGTACTTCCTAGTTTATGACAGGATAAAGACATGTACTTCCTAGTTTATGACAGGATAAAGACATGTACTTCCTAGTTTATGACAGGGTAAAGACATGTACTTCCTAGTTTATGACAGGATAAGTACATCTCCTTCCTAGATTATGACAAGATAAAGACATGTACTTCCTAGATTATGACAAGATAAAGACATGTACTTCCTAGTTTATGACAGGGTAAAGACATGTACTTCCTAGTTTATGACAGGATAAGTACATCTCCTTCCTAGTTTATGACAAGATAAAGACATGTACTTCCTAGTTTATGACAGGGTAAAGACATGTACTTCCTAGTTTATGACAGGATAAATACATCTACTTCCTAGTTTATGACAGAGTAAAGACATGTACTTCCTAGTTTATGACAGAGTAAAGACATGTACTTCCTAGTTTATGACAGGATAAGTACATCTCCTTCCTAGTTTATGACAAGATAAAGACATGTACTTCCTAGTTTATGACAGGGATAAAGACATGTACTTCCTAGTTTATGACAGGATAAAGACATGTCACTTCTAGTTTATGACAGGGTAAAGACATCTCCTTCATAGTTTATGACAAGGATAAAGACATCTCCTTCTAGTTTATGACAGGGTAAAGACATGTACTTCCTAGTTTATGACAGGATAAAGACATCTACTTTCTAGTTTATGACAAGATAAAGACATGTCACTTCCTAGTTTATGACAGGGTAAAGACATCTCCTTCCTAGTTTATGACAGGATAAAGACATCTCATTCCTAGTTTATGACAGGATAAAGACATCTCATTCCTAGTTTATGACAGGATAAAGACATGTACTTCCTAGTTTATGACAGGATAAAGACATCTCCTTCCTAGTTTATGACAGGATAAAGACATCTCCTTCCTAGTTTATGACAGGGTAAGTACATCTCCTTCCTAGTTTATGACAGGATAAAGACATCTCATTTCTAGTTTATGACAGGATAAAGACATCTCATTTCCTAGTTTATGACAGGATAAAGACATGTATTTCTAGTTTATGACAGGATAAGTACATCTCATTTCTAGTTTATGACAGGATAAAGACATCTCATTCCTAGTTTATGACAGGGTAAAGACATCTCCTTCATAGTTTATGAAAGGATAAAGACATCTCATTCCTAGTTTATGACAGGATAAAGTTCTCATTTCTAGTTTATGACAGGATAAAGACATCTCTTCCTAGTTTATGACAGGGTAAAGACATCTCCTTCCTAGTTTATGACAGGATAAAGACATCTCATTCCTAGTTTATGACAGGATAAAGACATCTCCTTCATAGTTTATGACAGGATAAGACATGTACTTCCTAGTTTATGACAGGGTAAAGACATCTCCTTCATAGTTTATGACAGGATAAGTACATCTCCTTCCTAGTTTATGACAGGATAAAGACATCTCCTTCATAGTTTATGACAGGATAAAGACATGTACATCTCATTTCTAGTTTATGACAGGGTAAGACATCTCCTTCCTAGTTTATGAAAGGATAAAGACATCTCATTTCTAGTTTATGACAAGATAAAGACATCTCTTTCTAGTTTATGAAAGGATAAACATCTCATTTCTAGTTTATGACAGGATAAAGACATCTCCTTCATAGTTTATGACAGGATAAAGACATCTCATTTCTAGTTTATGACAGGGTAAAGACATCTCCTTCCTAGTTTATGACAGGATAAAGACATCTCATTTCTAGTTTATGACAGGATAAAGTACATCTCACTTCTAGTTTATGACAGGGTAAAGACATCTCATTTCTAGTTTATGACAGGATAAAGACATCTCATTTCTAGTTTATGACAGGGTAAAGACATCTCATTTCTAGTTTATGACAATGATAAAGACATCTCATTTCTAGTTTATGACAGGGTAAAGTACATCTCCTTCATAGTTTATGACAGGATAAAGACATCTCATTCCTAGTTTATGACAGGATAAAGACATCTATTTCTAGTTTATGACAGGATAAAGACATCTCCTTCCTAGTTTATGACAGGGTAAGTACATCTCCTTCATAGTTTATGACAAGGATAAAGACATCTCATTTCTAGTTTATGACAGGATAAAGACATCTCCTTCATAGTTTATGACAAGGATAAGTACATCTCATTTCTAGTTTATGACAGGGTAAAGACATCTCCTTCCTAGTTTATGACAGGATAAGACATCTCATTTCTAGTTTATGACAGGGTAAAGACATGTACTTCCTAGTTTATGACAGGATAAAGACATGTCCTTCCTAGTTTATGACAAGGATAAAGACATGTACATTTCTAGTTTATGACAGGATAAAGACATGTACTTCCTAGTTTATGACAGGGTAAAGACATCTCCTTCCTAGTTTATGACAGGATAAAGACATCTCATTTCTAGTTTATGACAGGGTAAAGACATCTCCTTCATAGTTTATGACAGGATAAAGACATGTACTTCCTAGTTTATGACAGGGTAAAGACATCTATTTCCTAGTTTATGACAGGATAAAGACATCTCCTTCCTAGTTTATGACAGGGTAAGACATCTCCTTCATAGTTTATGACAGGATAAAGACATCTCCTTCATAGTTTATGACAGGATAAGTACATCTCCTTCATAGTTTATGACAAGGATAAAGACATCTCATTTCTAGTTTATGACAGGATAAAGACATCTCATTTCTAGTTTATGACAAGGATAAAGACATCTCATTTCTAGTTTATGACAGGGTAAAGACATCTCATTTCTAGTTTATGACAAGGATAAAGACATCTCATTCCTAGTTTATGACAGGGTAAAGACATCTCCTTCATAGTTTATGAAAGGATAAGTACATCTCATTCCTAGTTTATGACAGGGTAAAGACATCTCATTTCTAGTTTATGACAGGATAAGTACATCTCATTCCTAGTTTATGACAGGATAAAGACATCTCCTTCATAGTTTATGAAAGGATAAAGACATCTCATTTCTAGTTTATGACAGGGTAAGTACATCTCCTTCATAGTTTATGACAGGGTAAGACATCTCCTTCCTAGTTTATGACAGGGTAAGTACATCTCCTTCATAGTTTATGACAGGATAAAGACATCTCCTTCATAGTTTATGACAGGGTAAAGACATCTCCTTCATAGTTTATGACAGGATAAAGACATCTCCTTCATAGTTTATGACAGGGTAAAGACATCTCCTTCATAGTTTATGACAAGGATAAAGACATCTCATTTCTAGTTTATGACAGGGTAAGTACATCTCCTTCATAGTTTATGAAAGGATAACTACATCTCATTTCTAGTTTATGAAAGGATAACTACATCTCATTTCTAGTTTATGAAAGGATAACTACATCTCATTTCTAGTTTATGACAGGATAAAGACATCTCCTTCATAGTTTATTACAGGGTAAGTACATCTCATTTCTAGTTTATGACAGGGTAAAGACATCTCCTTCATAGTTTATGACAGGGTAAAGACATCTCATTTCTAGTTTATGACAGGGTAAGTACATCTCATTTCTAGTTTATGACAGGGTAAAGACATCTCATTTCCCTAGTTTATGACAGGGTAAGTACATCTCATTTCTAGTTTATGACAGGGTAAGTACATCTCATTTCTAGTTTATGAAATGATAACTACATCTCATTTCTAGTTTATGACAGGGTAAAGACATCTACTTCATAGTTTATGAAAGGATAAAGACATCTCATTTCTAGTTTATGACAGGGTAAGTACATCTCATTTCTAGTTTATGACAGGATAACTACATCTCCTTCCTAGTTTATGACAGGGTAAGACATCTCCTTCATAGTTTATGACAAGGATAAGTACATCTCATTTCTAGTTTATGACAGGGTAAGACATCTCCTTCCTAGTTTATGAAAGGATAAAGACATCTCATTTCTAGTTTATGACAGGGTAAAGACATCTCCTTCATAGTTTATGACAGGATAAAGTACATCTCATTTCTAGTTTATGACAGGATAAAGACATCTCTTCATAGTTTATGACAGGGTAAAGACATCTCCTTCATAGTTTATGAAAGGATAAGTACATCTCATTTCTAGTTTATGACAGGATAAAGACATCTCCTTCATAGTTTATGACAGGGTAAATACATCTCCTTCATAGTTTATGACAGGATAAAGACATCTCATTTCTAGTTTATGACAGGATAAAGACATCTCCTTCATAGTTTATGACAAGGATAAAGACATCTCATTTCTAGTTTATGACAAGGATAAAGACATCTCATTTCTAGTTTATGACAGGGTAAGTACATCTCCTTCATAGTTTATGACAGGGTAAAGACATCTCATTCATAGTTTATGACAGGGTAAGTACATCTCATTTCTAGTTTATGACAGGATAAAGACATCTCATTTCTAGTTTATGACAGGGTAAGTACATCTCATTTCTAGTTTATGACAGGATAAAGACATCTCCTTCCTAGTTTATGACAGGGTAAAGTACATCTCCTTCCTAGTTTATGAAAGGATAACTACATCTCATTTCTAGTTTATGACAGGGTAAGTACATCTCATTTCTAGTTTATGAAAGGATAAAGACATCTCATTTCTAGTTTATGACAGGATAAAGTACATCTCATTTCTAGTTTATGACAGGGTAAAGACATCTCCTTCATAGTTTATGAAAGGATAAAGACATCTCATTTCTAGTTTATGACAGGGTAAAGTACATCTCATTTCTAGTTTATGAAAGGATAAAGACATCTCATTTCTAGTTTATGACAGGGTAAAGTACATCTCCTTCATAGTTTATGACAAGGATAAGACATCTCATTCCTAGTTTATGACAGGGTAAAGACATCTCCTTCATAGTTTATGACAAGGATAAAGACATCTCATTCCTAGTTTATGACAGGATAAAGACATCTCCTTCCTAGTTTATGACAGGATAAAGACATCTCATTTTCTAGTTTATGACAGGATAAAGACATCTCCTTCCTAGTTTATGACAGGGTAAAGACATCTCCTTCCTAGTTTATGACAGGATAAGTACATCTCCTTCCTAGTTTATGACAGGATAAAGTACATCTCCTTCATAGTTTATGACAGGATAAAGACATCTCATTTCTAGTTTATGACAGGGTAAAGTACATCTCATTTCTAGTTTATGACAGGATAAGTACATCTCATTTCTAGTTTATGACAGGGTAAGTACATCTCCTTCATAGTTTATGACAGGGTAAAGACATCTCATTCCTAGTTTATGACAGGGTAAGTACATCTCATTTCTAGTTTATGACAGGATAAAGACATCTCCTTCATAGTTTATGACAGGGTAAAGACATCTCCTTCCTAGTTTATGACAGGGTAAGACATCTCCTTCATAGTTTATGACAAGGATAAGTACATCTCATTTCTAGTTTATGACAGGATAAAGTACATCTCCTTCCTAGTTTATGACAGGATAAAGACATCTCCTTCCTAGTTTATGACAGGATAAAGACATCTCCTTCCTAGTTTATGACAAGGATAAAGACATCTCACTTCTAGTTTATGACAGGGTAAAGACATCTACTTCATAGTTTATGACAAGGATAAAGACATCTCATTCTAGTTTATGAAAGGATAAAGACATCTCATTCTAGTTTATGACAGGGTAAGTACATCTCCTTCATAGTTTATGACAGGGTAAGACATCTCATTCATAGTTTATGACAGGATAAAGACATCTCATTCCTAGTTTATGACAGGATAAAGACATCTCCTTCATAGTTTATGACAGGATAAAGACATCTCTTCCTAGTTTATGACAAGGATAAAGACATCTCATTTCTAGTTTATGACAGGATAAAGTACATCTCATTTCTAGTTTATGACAGGATAAAGTTCTATTTCTAGTTTATGACAGGATAAGTACATCTCATTTCTAGTTTATGACAGGGTAAGTACATCTCATTTCTAGTTTATGACAGGGTAAAGTTCTTTCTAGTTTATGACAGGGTAAGTACATCTCCTTCATAGTTTATGACAGGGTAAAGACATCTCATTTCTAGTTTATGACAGGGTAAAGTACATCTCCTTCATAGTTTATGACAGGATAAAGTACATCTCCTTCATAGTTTATGACAGGATAAAGACATCTCCTTCCTAGTTTATGACAGGATAAGTACATCTCATTTCTAGTTTATGACAGGATAAGTACATCTCCTTCATAGTTTATGACAGGATAAAGACATCTCCTTCATAGTTTATGACAGGGTAAGTACATCTCCTTCATAGTTTATGAAAGGATAAAGACATCTCATTTCTAGTTTATGACAGGATAAGTACATCTCCTTCATAGTTTATGACAGGATAAGTACATCTCATTTCTAGTTTATGACAGGGTAAAGACATCTCCTTCATAGTTTATGACAGGATAAAGACATCTCATTTCTAGTTTATGACAGGATAAAGACATCTCATTTCTAGTTTATGACAGGGTAAAGTACATCTCCTTCATAGTTTATGACAGGATAAGACATCTCATTCATAGTTTATGACAGGGTAAGTACATCTCATTTCTAGTTTATGACAGGATAACTACATCTCCTTCATAGTTTATGACAGGGTAAGTACATCTCCTTCATAGTTTATGACAGGATAACTACATCTCATTTCTAGTTTATGACAGGGTAAGTACATCTCATTTCTAGTTTATGACAGGGTAAGTACATCTCATTTCTAGTTTATGACAGGATAAAGACATCTACTTCCTAGTTTATGACAGGGTAAGTACATCTCCTTCATAGTTTATGACAGGGTAAGTACATCTCATTTCTAGTTTATGACAGGGTAAGTACATCTCCTTCATAGTTTATGACAGGGTAAGTACATCTCCTTCATAGTTTATGACAGGGTAAGTACATCTCCTTCATAGTTTATGAAAGGATAAGTACATCTCATTTCTAGTTTATGACAGGATAAGTACATCTCCTTCATAGTTTATGACAGGGTAAGTACATCTCCTTCATAGTTTATGACAGGGTAAGTACATCTCCTTCATAGTTTATGAAAGGATAAGTACATCTCATTTCTAGTTTATGACAGGGTAAGTACATCTCCTTCATAGTTTATGAAAGGATAAGTACATCTCATTTCTAGTTTATGACAGGGTAAAGTACATCTCCTTCATAGTTTATGAAAGGATAAAGACATCTCATTTCTAGTTTATGAAAGGATAACTACATCTCATTTCTAGTTTATGACAGGGTAAGTACATCTCCTTCATAGTTTATGACAGGATAAAGTACATCTCATTCATAGTTTATGACAGGGTAAAGTACATCTCATTTCTAGTTTATGACAGGATAAAGACATCTCCTTCATAGTTTATGACAGGGTAAAGACATCTCCTTCATAGTTTATGACAGGGTAAAGTACATCTCATTTCTAGTTTATGACAGGGTAAAGACATCTCATTTCTAGTTTATGACAAGGTAAGTACATCTCATTTCTAGTTTATGACAGGGTAAGTACATCTCATTTCTAGTTTATGACAGGGTAAGTACATCTCATTTCTAGTTTATGAAAGATAACTACATCTCATTTCTAGTTTATGACAGGGTAAGTACATCTCCTTCATAGTTTATGAAAGGATAAAGACATCTCATTTCTAGTTTATGACAGGGTAAGTACATCTCATTTCTAGTTTATGACAAGGATAACTACATCTCATTTCTAGTTTATGACAGGATAAGTACATCTCATTTCTAGTTTATGAAAGGATAAGTACATCTCATTTCTAGTTTATGACAGGGTAAGTACATCTCCTTCATAGTTTATGAAAGGATAAGTACATCTCATTCCTAGTTTATGACAGGGTAAGTACATCTCATTTCTAGTTTATGACAGGGTAAGTACATCTCATTCCTAGTTTATGACAGGGTAAAGACATCTCCTTCATAGTTTATGAAAGGATAACTACATCTCATTTCTAGTTTATGACAGGGTAAGTACATCTCCTTCCTAGTTTATGACAGGGTAAGTACATCTCCTTCATAGTTTATGACAGGATAAGTACATCTCCTTCATAGTTTATGACAGGGTAAGTACATCTCCTTCATAGTTTATGACAGGGTAAGTACATCTCCTTCATAGTTTATGACAGGGTAAGTACATCTCCTTCATAGTTTATGACAGGGTAAGTACATCTCCTTCATAGTTTATGAAAGGATAACTACATCTCATTTCTAGTTTATGACAGGGTAAGTACATCTCCTTCATAGTTTATGAAAGGATAACTACATCTCATTTCTAGTTCATGAAAGGATAACTACATCTCATTTCTAGTTTATGAAAGGATAACTACATCTCATTTCTAGTTTATGACAGGGTAAGTACATCTCCTTCATAGTTTATTACAGGGTAAGTACATCTCATTTCTAGTTTATGACAGGGTAAGTAAAGACATCTCCTTCATAGTTTATGACAGGGTAAGTACATCTCATTTCTAGTTTATGACAGGGTAAGTACATCTCATTTCTAGTTTATGACAGGGTAAGTACATCTCATTTCTAGTTTATGACAGGGTAAGTACATCTCATTTCTAGTTTATGACAGGGTAAGTACATCTCATTTCTAGTTTATGAAATGATAACTACATCTCATTTCTAGTTTATGACAGGGTAAGTACATCTCCTTCATAGTTTATGAAAGGATAACTACATCTCATTTCTAGTTTATGACAGGGTAAGTACATCTCATTTCTAGTTTATGAAAGGATAACTACATCTCATTTCTAGTTTATGACAGGGTAAAGTACATCTCATTCTAGTTTATGAAAGGATAAGTACATCTCATTTCTAGTTTATGACAGGGTAAAGTACATCTCCTTCATAGTTTATGAAAGGATAAGTACATCTCATTCCTAGTTTATGACAGGGTAAGTACATCTCATTTCTAGTTTATGACAGGGTAAGTACATCTCATTCCTAGTTTATGACAGGGTAAATACATCTCCTTCATAGTTTATGAAAGGATAACTACATCTCATTTCTAGTTTATGACAGGGTAAGTACATCTCCTTCATAGTTTATGACAGGGTAAGTACATCTCCTTCATAGTTTATGACAGGGTAAGTACATCTCCTTCATAGTTTATGACAGGGTAAGTACATCTCCTTCATAGTTTATGACAGGGTAAGTACATCTCCTTCATAGTTTATGACAGGATAAGTACATCTCCTTCATAGTTTATGAAAGGATAACTACATCTCATTTCTAGTTTATGACAGGATAAAGTACATCTCCTTCATAGTTTATGAAAGGATAAAGTACATCTCATTTCTAGTTTATGAAAGGATAACTACATCTCATTTCTAGTTTATGACAGGATAACTACATCTCATTTCTAGTTTATGACAGGGTAAGTACATCTCCTTCATAGTTTATGACAGGGTAAGTACATCTCATTTCTAGTTTATGACAGGATAACTACATCTCCTTCATAGTTTATGACAGGGTAAGTACATCTCATTTCTAGTTTATGACAGGGTAAGTACATCTCATTTCTAGTTTATGACAGGGTAAGTACATCTCATTTCTAGTTTATGACAGGGTAAGTACATCTCATTTCTAGTTTATGACAGGGTAAGTACATCTCATTTCTAGTTTATGAAAGATAAAGACATCTCATTTCTAGTTTATGACAGGGTAAGTACATCTCCTTCATAGTTTATGAAAGGATAAAGACATCTCATTTCTAGTTTATGACAGGGTAAGTACATCTCATTTCTAGTTTATGACAGGATAAAGACATCTCCTTCATAGTTTATGACAGGGTAAGTACATCTCCTTCATAGTTTATGAAAGGATAAGTACATCTCATTTCTAGTTTATGACAGGATAAGTACATCTCCTTCATAGTTTATGAAAGGATAAGTACATCTCATTCCTAGTTTATGACAGGGTAAGTACATCTCATTTCTAGTTTATGACAGGGTAAGTACATCTCATTCCTAGTTTATGACAGGGTAAATACATCTCCTTCATAGTTTATGAAAGGATAACTACATCTCATTTCTAGTTTATGACAGGGTAAGTACATCTCCTTCATAGTTTATGACAGGGATAAAGACATCTCCTTCATAGTTTATGACAGGGTAAGACATCTCCTTCATAGTTTATGACAGGGTAAGTACATCTCCTTCATAGTTTATGACAGGGTAAGTACATCTCCTTCATAGTTTATGACAGGGTAAGTACATCTCCTTCATAGTTTATGACAGGGTAAAGACATCTCCTTCATAGTTTATGAAAGGATAACACATCTCATTTCTAGTTTATGACAGGGTAAGTACATCTCATTTCTAGTTTATGACAGGGTAAAGTACATCTATTTCTAGTTTATGACAGGGTAAGTACATCTCATTTCTAGTTTATGACAGGGTAAGTACATCTCATTTCTAGTTTATGAAATGATAACTACATCTCATTTCTAGTTTATGACAGGGTAAGTACATCTCCTTCATAGTTTATGAAAGGATAACTACATCTCATTTCTAGTTTATGACAGGGTAAGTACATCTCATTTCTAGTTTATGAAAGGATAACTACATCTCATTTCTAGTTTATGACAGGGTAAGTACATCTCATTTCTAGTTTATGAAAGGATAAGTACATCTCATTTCTAGTTTATGGCAGGGTAAGTACATCTCCTTCATAGTTTATGAAAGGATAAGTACATCTCATTCCTAGTTTATGACAGGGTAAGTACATCTCATTTCTAGTTTATGACAGGGTAAGTACATCTCATTCCTAGTTTATGACAGGGTAAATACATCTCCTTCATAGTTTATGAAAGGATAACTACATCTCATTTCTAGTTTATGACAGGGTAAGTACATCTCCTTCATAGTTTATGACAGGGTAAGTACATCTCCTTCATAGTTTATGACAGGGTAAGTACATCTCCTTCATAGTTTATGACAGGGTAAGTACATCTCCTTCATAGTTTATGACAGGGTAAGTACATCTCCTTCATAGTTTATGACAGGGTAAGTACATCTCCTTCATAGTTTATGACAGGGTAAGTACATCTCCTTCATAGTTTATGAAAGGATAACTACATCTCATTTCTAGTTTATGACAGGGTAAGTACATCTCCTTCATAGTTTATGAAAGGATAACTACATCTCATTTCTAGTTCATGAAAGGATAACTACATCTCATTTCTAGTTTATGAAAGGATAACTACATCTCATTTCTAGTTTATGACAGGGTAAGTACATCTCCTTCATAGTTTATTACAGGATAAGTACATCTCATTTCTAGTTTATGACAGGGTAAGTACATCTCCTTCATAGTTTATGACAGGGTAAGTACATCTCATTTCTAGTTTATGACAGGGTAAGTACATCTCATTTCTAGTTTATGACAGGGTAAGTACATCTCATTTCTAGTTTATGACAGGGTAAGTACATCTCATTTCTAGTTTATGACAGGGTAAGTACATCTCATTTCTAGTTTATGAAATGATAACTACATCTCATTTCTAGTTTATGACAGGGTAAGTACATCTCCTTCATAGTTTATGAAAGGATAACTACATCTCATTTCTAGTTTATGACAGGGTAAGTACATCTCATTTCTAGTTTATGACAGGATAACTACATCTCCTTCATAGTTTATGACAGGGTAAGTACATCTCCTTCATAGTTTATGACAAGGATAAGTACATCTCATTTCTAGTTTATGACAGGGTAAAGACATCTCCTTCATAGTTTATGAAAGGATAAGTACATCTCATTCCTAGTTTATGACAGGGTAAGTACATCTCATTTCTAGTTTATGACAGGGTAAGTACATCTCATTCCTAGTTTATGACAGGATAAAGACATCTCCTTCATAGTTTATGACAGGATAAAGACATCTCATTTCTAGTTTATGACAGGGTAAGTACATCTCCTTCATAGTTTATGACAGGGTAAGTACATCTCCTTCATAGTTTATGACAGGGTAAGACATCTCCTTCATAGTTTATGACAGGATAAGTACATCTCCTTCATAGTTTATGACAGGGTAAAGACATCTCCTTCATAGTTTATGACAGGGTAAAGACATCTCCTTCATAGTTTATGACAGGGTAAGTACATCTCCTTCATAGTTTATGAAAGGATAACTACATCTCATTTCTAGTTTATGACAGGGTAAGTACATCTCCTTCATAGTTTATGAAAGGATAACTACATCTCATTTCTAGTTTATGAAAGGATAAAGACATCTCATTTCTAGTTTATGACAAGGATAACTACATCTCATTTCTAGTTTATGACAGGGTAAGTACATCTCCTTCATAGTTTATGACAGGGTAAGTACATCTCATTTCTAGTTTATGACAGGGTAAGTACATCTCCTTCATAGTTTATGACAGGGTAAGTACATCTCATTTCTAGTTTATGACAGGGTAAGTACATCTCATTTCTAGTTTATGACAGGGTAAGTACATCTCATTTCTAGTTTATGACAGGATAAGTACATCTCATTTCTAGTTTATGACAGGGTAAGTACATCTCATTTCTAGTTTATGAAAGGATAACTACATCTCATTTCTAGTTTATGACAGGGTAAGTACATCTCCTTCATAGTTTATGAAAGGATAACTACATCTCATTTCTAGTTTATGACAGGGTAAGTACATCTCATTTCTAGTTTATGACAGGATAACTACATCTCCTTCATAGTTTATGACAGGGTAAAGACATCTCCTTCATAGTTTATGAAAGGATAAGTACATCTCATTTCTAGTTTATGACAGGGTAAGTACATCTCCTTCATAGTTTATGAAAGGATAAGTACATCTCATTCCTAGTTTATGACAGGGTAAGTACATCTCATTTCTAGTTTATGACAGGGTAAGTACATCTCATTCCTAGTTTATGACAGGGTAAATACATCTCCTTCATAGTTTATGAAAGGATAACTACATCTCATTTCTAGTTTATGACAGGGTAAGTACATCTCCTTCATAGTTTATGACAGGGTAAGTACATCTCCTTCATAGTTTATGACAGGGTAAGTACATCTAATAGTTTATGACAGGGTAAGTACATCTCTTCATAGTTTATGACAGGGTAAGTACATCTCCTTCATAGTTTATGACAGGGTAAGTACATCTCCTTCATAGTTTATGACAGGGTAAAGTACATCTCCTTCATAGTTTATGAAAGGATAAAGACATCTCATTTCTAGTTTATGACAGGGTAAGTACATCTCCTTCATAGTTTATGAAAGGATAACTACATCTCATTTCTAGTTTATGAAAGGATAACTACATCTCATTTCTAGTTTATGACAGGATAACTACATCTCATTTCTAGTTTATGACAGGGTAAGTACATCTCCTTCATAGTTTATTACAGGGTAAGACATCTCATTTCTAGTTTATGACAGGGTAAGTACATCTCCTTCATAGTTTATGACAGGGTAAGTACATCTCATTTCTAGTTTATGACAGGATAAAGTACATCTCATTTCTAGTTTATGACAGGGTAAGTACATCTCATTTCTAGTTTATGACAGGGTAAAGACATCTCATTTCTAGTTTATGACAGGGTAAGTACATCTCATTTCTAGTTTATGAAAGATAAAGACATCTCATTTCTAGTTTATGACAGGGTAAGTACATCTCCTTCATAGTTTATGAAAGGATAACTACATCTCATTTCTAGTTTATGACAGGATAAGTACATCTCATTTCTAGTTTATGACAGGATAAACATCTCCTTCATAGTTTATGACAGGATAAAGACATCTCCTTCATAGTTTATGAAAGGATAAGTACATCTCATTCCTAGTTTATGACAGGATAAAGACATCTCCTTCTAGTTTATGACAAGGATAAAGACATCTATTCCTAGTTTATGACAGGGTAAATACATCTCCTTCATAGTTTATGAAAGGATAAAGACATCTCATTTCTAGTTTATGACAGGGTAAGTACATCTCCTTCATAGTTTATGACAGGGTAAGTACATCTCCTTCATAGTTTATGACAGGGTAAGTACATCTCCTTCATAGTTTATGACAGGGTAAGTACATCTCCTTCATAGTTTATGACAGGGTAAGTACATCTCATTTCTAGTTTATGACAGGGTAAGTACATCTCATTTCTAGTTTATGACAGGGTAAGTACATCTCCTTCATAGTTTATGACAGGGTAAGTACATCTCCTTCATAGTTTATGACAGGGTAAAGACATCTCTTCATAGTTTATGACAGGATAAGTACATCTCATTTCTAGTTTATGACAGGATAAGTACATCTCCTTCATAGTTTATGACAGGGTAAGTACATCTCCTTCATAGTTTATGACAGGGTAAGTACATCTCCTTCATAGTTTATGAAAGGATAAGTACATCTCATTTCTAGTTTATGACAGGGTAAGTACATCTCCTTCATAGTTTATGAAAGGATAAGTACATCTCATTTCTAGTTTATGACAGGGTAAGTACATCTCCTTCATAGTTTATGAAAGGATAACTACATCTCATTTCTAGTTTATGAAAGGATAACTACATCTCATTTCTAGTTTATGACAGGGTAAGTACATCTCCTTCATAGTTTATGACAGGGTAAAGACATCTCATTCATAGTTTATGACAGGGTAAAGTACATCTCATTCTAGTTTATGACAGGATAACTACATCTCCTTCATAGTTTATGACAGGGTAAGTACATCTCCTTCATAGTTTATGAAAGGATAACTACATCTCATTTCTAGTTTATGACAGGGTAAGTACATCTCATTTCTAGTTTATGACAGGGTAAGTACATCTCATTTCTAGTTTATGACAGGGTAAGTACATCTCATTTCTAGTTTATGACAGGGTAAGTACATCTCATTTCTAGTTTATGACAGGGTAAGTACATCTCCTTCATAGTTTATGACAGGGTAAGTACATCTCCTTCATAGTTTATGACAGGGTAAGTACATCTCATTTCTAGTTTATGACAGGGTAAGTACATCTCCTTCATAGTTTATGACAGGGTAAGTACATCTCCTTCATAGTTTATGACAGGGTAAGTACATCTCCTTCATAGTTTATGAAAGGATAAGTACATCTCATTTCTAGTTTATGACAGGATAAGTACATCTCCTTCATAGTTTATGACAGGGTAAGTACATCTCCTTCATAGTTTATGACAGGGTAAGTACATCTCCTTCATAGTTTATGAAAGGATAAGTACATCTCATTTCTAGTTTATGACAGGGTAAGTACATCTCCTTCATAGTTTATGAAAGGATAAGTACATCTCATTTCTAGTTTATGACAGGGTAAGTACATCTCCTTCATAGTTTATGAAAGGATAACTACATCTCATTTCTAGTTTATGAAAGGATAACTACATCTCATTTCTAGTTTATGACAGGGTAAGTACATCTCCTTCATAGTTTATGACAGGGTAAGTACATCTCATTCATAGTTTATGACAGGGTAAGTACATCTCATTTCTAGTTTATGACAGGATAACTACATCTCCTTCATAGTTTATGACAGGGTAAGTTATGATAGTTTATGACAGGGTAAGTACATCTCATTTCTAGTTTATGACAGGGTAAGTACATCTCATTTCTAGTTTATGACAGGGTAAGTACATCTCATTTCTAGTTTATGACAGGGTAAGTACATCTCATTTCTAGTTTATGACAGGGTAAGTACATCTCATTTCTAGTTTATGAAATGATAACTACATCTCATTTCTAGTTTATGACAGGGTAAGTACATCTCCTTCATAGTTTATGAAAGGATAACTACATCTCATTTCTAGTTTATGACAGGGTAAGTACATCTCATTTCTAGTTTATGAAAGGATAACTACATCTCATTTCTAGTTTATGACAGGGTAAGTACATCTCATTTCTAGTTTATGAAAGGATAAGTACATCTCATTTCTAGTTTATGGCAGGGTAAGTACATCTCCTTCATAGTTTATGAAAGGATAAGTACATCTCATTCCTAGTTTATGACAGGGTAAGTACATCTCATTTCTAGTTTATGACAGGGTAAGTTATCTCATTCCTAGTTTATGACAGGGTAAATACATCTCCTTCATAGTTTATGAAAGGATAACTACATCTCATTTCTAGTTTATGACAGGGTAAGTACATCTCCTTCATAGTTTATGACAGGGTAAGTACATCTCCTTCATAGTTTATGACAGGGTAAGTACATCTCCTTCATAGTTTATGACAGGGTAAGTACATCTCCTTCATAGTTTATGACAGGGTAAGTACATCTCCTTCATAGTTTATGACAGGGTAAGTACATCTCTTCATAGTTTATGACAGGGTAAGTACATCTCCTTCATAGTTTATGAAAGGATAACTACATCTCATTTCTAGTTTATGACAGGGTAAGTACATCTCCTTCATAGTTTATGAAAGGATAACTACATCTCATTTCTAGTTCATGAAAGGATAACTACATCTCATTTCTAGTTTATGAAAGGATAACTACATCTCATTTCTAGTTTATGACAGGGTAAGTACATCTCCTTCATAGTTTATTACAGGGTAAGTACATCTCATTTCTAGTTTATGACAGGGTAAGTACATCTCCTTCATAGTTTATGACAGGGTAAGTACATCTCATTTCTAGTTTATGACAGGGTAAGTACATCTCATTTCTAGTTTATGACAGGGTAAGTACATCTCATTTCTAGTTTATGACAGGGTAAAGTACATCTCATTTCTAGTTTATGACAGGGTAAGTACATCTCATTTCTAGTTTATGAAAGATAACTACATCTCATTTCTAGTTTATGACAGGGTAAGTACATCTCCTTCATAGTTTATGAAAGGATAACTACATCTCATTTCTAGTTTATGACAGGGTAAGTACATCTCATTTCTAGTTTATGAAAGGATAACTACATCTCATTTCTAGTTTATGACAGGGTAAGTACATCTCATTTCTAGTTTATGAAAGGATAAGTACATCTCATTTCTAGTTTATGACAGGGTAAGTACATCTCCTTCATAGTTTATGAAAGGATAAGTACATCTCATTCCTAGTTTATGACAGGGTAAGTACATCTCATTTCTAGTTTATGACAGGGTAAGTACATCTCATTCCTAGTTTATGACAGGGTAAATACATCTCCTTCATAGTTTATGAAAGGATAACTACATCTCATTTCTAGTTTATGACAGGGTAAGTACATCTCCTTCATAGTTTATGACAGGGTAAGTACATCTCCTTCATAGTTTATGACAGGGTAAGTACATCTCCTTCATAGTTTATGACAGGGTAAGTACATCTCCTTCATAGTTTATGACAGGGTAAGTACATCTCCTTCATAGTTTATGACAGGGTAAGTACATCTCCTTCATAGTTTATGACAGGGTAAGTACATCTCCTTCATAGTTTATGAAAGGATAACTACATCTCATTTCTAGTTTATGACAGGGTAAGTACATCTCCTTCATAGTTTATGAAAGGATAACTACATCTCATTTCTAGTTCATGAAAGGATAACTACATCTCATTTCTAGTTTATGAAAGGATAACTACATCTCATTTCTAGTTTATGACAGGGTAAGTACATCTCCTTCATAGTTTATTACAGGGTAAGTACATCTCATTTCTAGTTTATGACAGGGTAAGTACATCTCCTTCATAGTTTATGACAGGGTAAGTACATCTCATTTCTAGTTTATGACAGGGTAAGTACATCTCATTTCTAGTTTATGACAGGGTAAGTACATCTCATTTCTAGTTTATGACAGGGTAAGTACATCTCATTTCTAGTTTATGACAGGGTAAGTACATCTCATTTCTAGTTTATGAAATGATAACTACATCTCATTTCTAGTTTATGACAGGGTAAGTACATCTCCTTCATAGTTTATGAAAGGATAACTACATCTCATTTCTAGTTTATGACAGGGTAAGTACATCTCATTTCTAGTTTATGACAGGATAACTACATCTCCTTCATAGTTTATGACAGGGTAAGTACATCTCCTTCATAGTTTATGAAAGGATAAGTACATCTCATTTCTAGTTTATGACAGGGTAAGTACATCTCCTTCATAGTTTATGAAAGGATAAGTACATCTCATTCCTAGTTTATGACAGGGTAAGTACATCTCATTTCTAGTTTATGACAGGGTAAGTACATCTCATTCCTAGTTTATGACAGGGTAAATACATCTCCTTCATAGTTTATGAAAGGATAACTACATCTCATTTCTAGTTTATGACAGGGTAAGTACATCTCCTTCATAGTTTATGAAAGGATAAGTACATCTCATTCCTAGTTTATGACAGGGTAAAGACATGTACTTCCTACTTTATGACAGGGTAAGTACATCTCCTTCATAGTTTATGACAGGGTAAGTACATCTCCTTCATAGTTTATGACAGGGTAAGTACATCTCCTTCATAGTTTATGACAGGGTAAGTACATCTCCTTCATAGTTTATGAAAGGATAACTACATCTCATTTCTAGTTTATGACAGGGTAAGTACATCTCCTTCATAGTTTATGAAAGGATAACTACATCTCATTTCTAGTTCATGAAAGGATAACTACATCTCATTTCTAGTTTATGAAAGGATAACTACATCTCATTTCTAGTTTATGACAGGGTAAGTACATCTCCTTCATAGTTTATTACAGGGTAAGTACATCTCATTTCTAGTTTATGACAGGGTAAGTACATCTCCTTCATAGTTTATGACAGGGTAAGTACATCTCATTTCTAGTTTATGACAGGGTAAGTACATCTCATTTCTAGTTTATGACAGGGTAAGTACATCTCATTTCTAGTTTATGACAGGGTAAGTACATCTCATTTCTAGTTTATGACAGGGTAAGTACATCTCATTTCTAGTTTATGAAATGATAACTTCTCATTTCTAGTTTATGACAGGGTAAGTACATCTCCTTCATAGTTTATGAAAGGATAACTACATCTCATTTCTAGTTTATGACAGGGTAAGTACATCTCATTTCTAGTTTATGACAGGATAACTACATCTCCTTCATAGTTTATGACAGGGTAAGTACATCTCCTTCATAGTTTATGAAAGGATAAGTACATCTCATTTCTAGTTTATGACAGGGTAAGTACATCTCCTTCATAGTTTATGAAAGGATAAGTACATCTCATTCCTAGTTTATGACAGGGTAAGTACATCTCATTTCTAGTTTATGACAGGGTAAGTACATCTCATTCCTAGTTTATGACAGGGTAAATACATCTCCTTCATAGTTTATGAAAGGATAACTACATCTCATTTCTAGTTTATGACAGGGTAAGTACATCTCCTTCATAGTTTATGACAGGGTAAGTACATCTCCTTCATAGTTTATGACAGGGTAAGTACATCTCCTTCATAGTTTATGACAGGGTAAGTACATCTCCTTCATAGTTTATGACAGGGTAAGTACATCTCCTTCATAGTTTATGACAGGGTAAGTACATCTCCTTCATAGTTTATGACAGGGTAAAGTACATCTCCTTCATAGTTTATGAAAGGATAACTACATCTCATTTCTAGTTTATGACAGGGTAAGTACATCTCCTTCATAGTTTATGAAAGGATAACTACATCTCATTTCTAGTTCATGAAAGGATAACTACATCTCATTTCTAGTTTATGAAAGGATAACTACATCTCATTTCTAGTTTATGACAGGGTAAGTACATCTCCTTCATAGTTTATTACAGGGTAAGTACATCTCATTTCTAGTTTATGACAGGGTAAGTACATCTCCTTCATAGTTTATGACAGGGTAAGTACATCTCATTTCTAGTTTATGACAGGGTAAGTACATCTCATTTCTAGTTTATGACAGGGTAAGTACATCTCATTTCTAGTTTATGACAGGGTAAGTACATCTCATTTCTAGTTTATGACAGGGTAAGTACATCTCATTTCTAGTTTATGAAATGATAACTACATCTCATTTCTAGTTTATGACAGGGTAAGTACATCTCCTTCATAGTTTATGAAAGGATAACTACATCTCATTTCTAGTTTATGACAGGGTAAGTACATCTCATTTCTAGTTTATGACAGGATAACTACATCTCCTTCATAGTTTATGACAGGGTAAGTACATCTCCTTCATAGTTTATGAAAGGATAAGTACATCTCATTTCTAGTTTATGACAGGGTAAGTACATCTCCTTCATAGTTTATGAAAGGATAAGTACATCTCATTTCTAGTTTATGACAGGGTAAGTACATCTCCTTCATAGTTTATGACAGGGTAAGTACATCTCCTTCATAGTTTATGAAAGGATAAGTACATCTCATTTCTAGTTTATGACAGGGTAAGTACATCTCCTTCATAGTTTATGACAGGGTAAATACATCTCCTTCATAGTTTATGAAAGGATAAGTACATCTCATTCTAGTTTATGACAGGGTAAGTACATCTCCTTCATAGTTTATGAAAGGATAACTACATCTCATTTCTAGTTTATGAAAGGATAAAGACATCTCATTTCTAGTTTATGACAGGGTAAGTACATCTCCTTCATAGTTTATGACAGGGTAAGTACATCTCATTTCATAGTTTATGACAGGGTAAGTACATCTCATTTCTAGTTTATGACAGGATAACTACATCTCATTTCTAGTTTATGACAGGGTAAGTACATCTCATTTCTAGTTTATGACAGGATAACTACATCTCTTCATAGTTTATGACAGGGTAAGTACATCTCCTTCATAGTTTATGACAGGATAACTACATCTCATTTCTAGTTTATGACAGGGTAAGTACATCTCATTTCTAGTTTATGACAGGATAACTACATCTCATTTCTAGTTTATGACAGGGTAAGTACATCTCATTTCTAGTTTATGAAAGGATAAGTACATCTCATTTCTAGTTTATGACAGGGTAAAGTACATCTCCTTCATAGTTTATGACAGGGTAAAGACATCTCCTTCATAGTTTATGACAGGGTAATGACAGGATAAAGACATCTCCTTCAAATACATCTCCTTCATAGTTTATGACAGGATAAGTACATCTCATTTCTAGTTTATGACAGGGTAAGTACATCTCCTTCATAGTTTATGAAAGGATAACTACATCTCATTTCTAGTTTATGAAAGGATAACTACATCTCATTTCTAGTTTATGACAGGATAAGTACATCTCCTTCATAGTTTATGACAGGGTAAGTACATCTCATTCATAGTTTATGACAGGGTAAGTACATCTCATTTCTAGTTTATGACAGGATAACTACATCTCATTTCTAGTTTATGACAGGGTAAGTACATCTCATTTCTAGTTTATGACAGGATAAGTACATCTCCTTCATTTTATGACAGGGTAAGTACATCTCCTTCATAGTTTATGAAAGGATAACTACATCTCATTTCTAGTTTATGACAGGGTAAGTTCTATTTCTAGTTTATGAAGGATAACTACATCTCATTTCTAGTTTATGACAGGATAAGTACATCTCATTTCTAGTTTATGAAAGGATAAGTACATCTCATTTCTAGTTTATGACAGGGTAAAGTACATCTCCTTCATAGTTTATGAAAGGATAAGTACATCTCATTTCCTAGTTTATGACAGGGTAAGTACATCTCCTTCATAGTTTATGAAAGGATAACTACATCTCATTTCTAGTTTATGAAAGGATAACTACATCTCATTTCTAGTTTATGACAGGGTAAAGTACATCTCCTTCATAGTTTATGACAGGGTAAGTACATCTCATTCATAGTTTATGACAGGGTAAGTACATCTCATTTCTAGTTTATGACAGGATAACTACATCTCATTTCTAGTTTATGACAGGGTAAGTACATCTCATTTCTAGTTTATGACAGGATAACTACATCTCCTTCATAGTTTATGACAGGGTAAGTACATCTCCTTCATAGTTTATGAAAGGATAACTACATCTCATTTCTAGTTTATGACAGGGTAAGTACATCTCATTTCTAGTTTATGACAGGATAACTACATCTCATTTCTAGTTTATGACAGGGTAAGTACATCTCATTTCTAGTTTATGAAAGGATAAGTACATCTCATTTCTAGTTTATGACAGGGTAAGTACATCTCCTTCATAGTTTATGAAAGGATAAGTACATCTCATTCCTAGTTTATGACAGGGTAAATACATCTCCTTCATAGTTTATGAAAGGATAAGTACATCTCATTTCTAGTTTATGACAGGGTAAGTACATCTCATTTCTAGTTTATGACAGGGTAAGTACATCTCATTCCTAGTTTATGACAGGGTAAATACATCTCCTTCATAGTTTATGAAAGGATAACTACATCTCATTTCTAGTTTATGACAGGGTAAGTACATCTCCTTCATAGTTTATGACAGGATAAGTACATCTCCTTCATAGTTTATGACAGGATAAGTACATCTCCTTCATAGTTTATGACAGGGTAAGTTTATAGTTTATGAAAGGATAAGTACATCTCATTTCTAGTTTATGACAGGGTAAGTACATCTCCTTCATAGTTTATGACAGGGTAAATACATCTCCTTCATAGTTTATGAAAGGATAAGTACATCTCATTTCTAGTTTATGACAGGGTAAGTACATCTCCTTCATAGTTTATGAAAGGATAACTACATCTCATTTCTAGTTTATGAAAGGATAACTACATCTCATTTCTAGTTTATGACAGGGTAAGTACATCTCCTTCATAGTTTATGACAGGGTAAGTACATCTTTCATAGTTTATGACAGGGTAAGTACATCTCATTTCTAGTTTATGACAGGATAACTACATCTCATTTCTAGTTTATGACAGGGTAAGTACATCTCATTTCTAGTTTATGACAGGATAACTACATCTCCTTCATAGTTTATGACAGGGTAAGTACATCTCCTTCATAGTTTATGAAAGGATAACTACATCTCATTTCTAGTTTATGACAGGGTAAGTACATCTCATTTCTAGTTTATGAAAGGATAACTACATCTCATTTCTAGTTTATGACAGGGTAAGTACATCTCATTTCTAGTTTATGAAAGGATAAGTACATCTCATTTCTAGTTTATGACAGGGTAAGTACATCTCCTTCATAGTTTATGAAAGGATAAGTACATCTCATTCCTAGTTTATGACAGGGTAAGTACATCTCCTTCATAGTTTATGAAAGGATAACTACATCTCATTTCTAGTTTATGAAAGGATAACTACATCTCATTTCTAGTTTATGACAGGGTAAGTACATCTCCTTCATAGTTTATGACAGGGTAAGTACATCTCATTCATAGTTTATGACAGGGTAAGTACATCTCATTTCTAGTTTATGACAGGATAACTACATCTCATTTCTAGTTTATGACAGGGTAAGTACATCTCATTTCTAGTTTATGACAGGATAACTACATCTCCTTCATAGTTTATGACAGGGTAAGTACATCTCCTTCATAGTTTATGAAAGGATAACTACATCTCATTTCTAGTTTATGACAGGGTAAGTACATCTCATTTCTAGTTTATGAAAGGATAACTACATCTCATTTCTAGTTTATGACAGGGTAAGTACATCTCATTTCTAGTTTATGAAAGGATAAGTACATCTCATTTCTAGTTTATGACAGGGTAAGTACATCTCCTTCATAGTTTATGAAAGGATAAGTACATCTCATTCCTAGTTTATGACAGGGTAAATACATCTCCTTCATAGTTTATGAAAGGATAAGTACATCTCATTTCTAGTTTATGACAGGGTAAGTACATCTCATTCCTAGTTTATGACAGGGTAAATACATCTCCTTCATAGTTTATGAAAGGATAACTACATCTCATTTCTAGTTTATGACAGGGTAAGTACATCTCCTTCATAGTTTATGACAGGGTAAGTACATCTCCTTCATAGTTTATGACAGGGTAAGTACATCTCCTTCATAGTTTATGACAGGGTAAGTACATCTCCTTCATAGTTTATGACAGGGTAAGTACATCTCCTTCATAGTTTATGACAGGGTAAGTACATCTCCTTCATAGTTTATGACAGGGTAAGTACATCTCCTTCATAGTTTATGAAAGGATAACTACATCTCCTTCATAGTTTATGACAGGGTAAGTACATCTCCTTCATAGTTTATGACAGGGTAAGTACATCTCCTTCATAGTTTATGAAAGGATAACTACATCTCATTTCTAGTTTATGACAGGGTAAGTACATCTCATTTCTAGTTTATGAAAGGATAACTACATCTCATTTCTAGTTTATGACAGGGTAAGTACATCTCATTTCTAGTTTATGAAAGGATAAGTACATCTCATTTCTAGTTTATGACAGGGTAAGTACATCTCCTTCATAGTTTATGAAAGGATAAGTACATCTCATTCCTAGTTTATGACAGGGTAAATACATCTCCTTCATAGTTTATGAAAGGATAAGTACATCTCATTTCTAGTTTATGACAGGGTAAGTACATCTCATTTCTAGTTTATGACAGGGTAAGTACATCTCATTCCTAGTTTATGACAGGGTAAATACATCTCCTTCATAGTTTATGAAAGGATAACTACATCTCATTTCTAGTTTATGACAGGGTAAGTACATCTCCTTCATAGTTTATGACAGGGTAAGTACATCTCCTTCATAGTTTATGACAGGGTAAGTACATCTCCTTCATAGTTTATGACAGGGTAAGTACATCTCCTTCATAGTTTATGACAGGGTAAGTACATCTCCTTCATAGTTTATGACAGGGTAAGTACATCTCCTTCATAGTTTATGACAGGGTAAGTACATCTCCTTCATAGTTTATGAAAGGATAATGTACATCTCCTTCATAGTTTATGACAGGGTAAGTACATCTCCTTCATAGTTTATGACAGGGTAAGTACATCTCCTTCATAGTTTATGAAAGGATAACTACATCTCATTTCTAGTTTATGACAGGGTAAGTACATCTCCTTCATAGTTTATGAAAGGATAACTACATCTCATTTCTAGTTCATGAAAGGATAACTACATCTCATTTCTAGTTTATGAAAGGATAACTACATCTCATTTCTAGTTTATGACAGGGTAAGTACATCTCCTTCATAGTTTATTACAGGGTAAGTACATCTCATTTCTAGTTTATGACAGGGTAAGTACATCTCCTTCATAGTTTATGACAGGGTAAGTACATCTCATTTCTAGTTTATGACAGGGTAAGTACATCTCATTTCTAGTTTATGAAATGATAACTACATCTCATTTCTAGTTTATGACAGGGTAAGTACATCTCCTTCATAGTTTATGAAAGGATAACTACATCTAATTTCTAGTTTATGACAGGGTAAGTACATCTCATTTCTAGTTTATGACAGGATAACTACATCTCCTTCATAGTTTATGACAGGGTAAGTACATCTCCTTCATAGTTTATGAAAGGATAAGTACATCTCATTTCTAGTTTATGACAGGGTAAGTACATCTCCTTCATAGTTTATGAAAGGATAAGTACATCTCATTTCTAGTTTATGACAGGGTAAGTACATCTCCTTCATAGTTTATGACAGGGTAAGTACATCTCCTTCATAGTTTATGAAAGGATAAGTACATCTCATTTCTAGTTTATGACAGGGTAAGTACATCTCCTTCATAGTTTATGAAAGGATAAGTACATCTCCTTCATAGTTTATGACAGGGTAAGTACATCTCATTTCTAGTTTATGACAGGGTAAGTACATCTCCTTCATAGTTTATGACAGGATAACTACATCTCATTTCTTGTTTATGACAGGGTAAGTACATCTCCTTCATAGTTTATGACAGGATAAGTACATCTCATTTCTAGTTTATGACAGGGTAAATACATCTCATTCATAGTTTATGACAGGATAACTACATCTCATTTCTAGTTTATGACAGGGTAAATACATCTCCTTCATAGTTTATGACAGGATAAGTACATCTCATTTCTAGTTTATGACAGGGTAAATACATCTCATTCATAGTTTATGACAGGATAACTACATCTCATTTCTAGTTTATGACAGGGTAAGTAGATCTCCTTCATAGTTTATGAAAGGATAAGTACATCTCATTTCTAGTTTATGACAGGGTAAGTACATCTCATTTCTAGTTTATGACAGGGTAAGTACATCTCATTTCTAGTTTATGAAATGATAACTACATCTCATTTCTAGTTTATGACAGGGTAAGTACATCTCCTTCATAGTTTATGAAAGGATAACTACATCTAATTTCTAGTTTATGACAGGGTAAGTACATCTCATTTCTAGTTTATGACAGGATAACTACATCTCCTTCATAGTTTATGACAGGGTAAGTACATCTCCGTCATAGTTTATGAAAGGATAACTACATCTCATATCTAGTTTATGACAGGGTAAGTACATCTCCTTCATAGTTTATGAAAGGATAAGTACATCTCATTTCTAGTTCATGAAAGGATAACTACATCTCATTTCTAGTTTATGAAAGGATAACTACATCTCATTTCTAGTTTATGACAGGGTAAGTACATCTCCTTCATAGTTTATTACAGGGTAAGTACATCTCATTTCTAGTTTATGACAGGGTAAGTACATCTCCTTCATAGTTTATGACAGGGTAAGTACATCTCATTTCTAGTTTATGACAGGGTAAGTACATCTCATTTCTAGTTTATGACAGGGTAAGTACATCTCATTTCTAGTTTATGACAGGGTAAGTACATCTCATTTCTAGTTTATGACAGGGTAAGTACATCTCATTTCTAGTTTATGAAATGATAACTACATCTCATTTCTAGTTTATGACAGGGTAAGTACATCTCCTTCATAGTTTATGAAAGGATAACTACATCTCATTTCTAGTTTATGACAGGGTAAGTACATCTCATTTCTAGTTTATGAAAGGATAACTACATCTCATTTCTAGTTTATGACAGGGTAAGTACATCTCATTTCTAGTTTATGAAAGGATAAGTACATCTCATTTCTAGTTTATGACAGGGTAAGTACATCTCCTTCATAGTTTATGAAAGGATAAGTACATCTCATTCCTAGTTTATGACAGGGTAAATACATCTCCTTCATAGTTTATGAAAGGATAAGTACATCTCATTTCTAGTTTATGACAGGGTAAGTACATCTCATTTCTAGTTTATGACAGGATAACTACATCTCATTTCTAGTTTATGACAGGGTAAGTACATCTCATTTCTAGTTTATGACAGGATAACTCATCTTTCTAAGTTTATAGTTTATGACAGGGTAAGTACATCTCCTTCATAGTTTATGAAAGGATAACTACATCTCATTTCTAGTTTATGACAAGGATAACTACATCTCATTTCTAGTTTATGAAAGGATAACTACATCTCATTTCTAGTTTATGACAGGGTAAGTACATCTCCTTCATAGTTTATTACAGGGTAAGTACATCTCATTTCTAGTTTATGACAGGGTAAGTACATCTCCTTCATAGTTTATGACAGGGTAAGTACATCTCATTTCTAGTTTATGACAGGGTAAGTACATCTCATTTCTAGTTTATGACAGGGTAAGTACATCTCATTTCTAGTTTATGACAGGGTAAGTACATCTCATTTCTAGTTTATGACAGGGTAAGTACATCTCATTTCTAGTTTATGAAATGATAACTACATCTCATTTCTAGTTTATGACAGGGTAAGTACATCTCCTTCATAGTTTATGAAAGGATAACTACATCTCATTTCTAGTTTATGACAGGGTAAGTACATCTCATTTCTAGTTTATGACAGGATAACTACATCTCCTTCATAGTTTATGACAGGGTAAGTACATCTCCTTCATAGTTTATGAAAGGATAAGTACATCTCATTTCTAGTTTATGACAGGGTAAGTACATCTCCTTCATAGTTTATGAAAGGATAAGTACATCTCATTTCTAGTTTATGACAGGGTAAGGATAGTTTATGACAGGGTAAGTACATCTCCTTCATAGTTTATGAAAGGATAAGTACATCTCATTTCTAGTTTATGACAGGGTAAGTACATCTCCTTCATAGTTTATGACAGGGTAAATACATCTCCTTCATAGTTTATGAAAGGATAAGTACATCTCATTTCTAGTTTATGACAGGGTAAGTACATCTCCTTCATAGTTTATGAAAGGATAACTACATCTCATTTCTAGTTTATGAAAGGATAACTACATCTCATTTCTAGTTTATGACAGGGTAAGTACATCTCCTTCATAGTTTATGACAGGGTAAGTACATCTCATTCATAGTTTATGACAGGGTAAGTACATCTCATTTCTAGTTTATGACAGGATAACTACATCTCATTTCTAGTTTATGACAGGGTAAGTACATCTCATTTCTAGTTTATGACAGGATAACTACATCTCCTTCATAGTTTATGACAGGGTAAGTACATCTCCTTCATAGTTTATGAAAGGATAACTACATCTCATTTCTAGTTTATGACAGGGTAAGTACATCTCATTTCTAGTTTATGAAAGGATAACTACATCTCATTTCTAGTTTATGACAGGGTAAGTACATCTCATTTCTAGTTTATGAAAGGATAAGTACATCTCATTTCTAGTTTATGACAGGGTAAGTACATCTCCTTCATAGTTTATGAAAGGATAAGTACATCTCATTCCTAGTTTATGACAGGGTAAGTACATCTCCTTCATTTATGAAAGGATAACTACATCTCATTTCTAGTTTATGAAAGGATAACTACATCTCATTTCTAGTTTATGACAGGGTAAGTACATCTCCTTCATAGTTTATGACAGGGTAAGTACATCTCATTCATAGTTTATGACAGGGTAAGTACATCTCATTTCTAGTTTATGACAGGATAACTACATCTCATTTCTAGTTTATGACAGGGTAAGTACATCTCATTTCTAGTTTATGACAGGATAACTACATCTCCTTCATAGTTTATGACAGGGTAAGTACATCTCCTTCATAGTTTATGAAAGGATAACTACATCTCATTTCTAGTTTATGACAGGGTAAGTACATCTCATTTCTAGTTTATGAAAGGATAACTACATCTCATTTCTAGTTTATGACAGGGTAAGTACATCTCATTTCTAGTTTATGAAAGGATAAGTACATCTCATTTCTAGTTTATGACAGGGTAAGTACATCTCCTTCATAGTTTATGAAAGGATAAGTACATCTCATTCCTAGTTTATGACAGGGTAAATACATCTCCTTCATAGTTTATGAAAGGATAAGTACATCTCATTTCTAGTTTATGACAGGGTAAGTACATCTCATTTCTAGTTTATGACAGGGTAAGTACATCTCATTTCTAGTTTATGACAGGGTAAATACATCTCCTTCATAGTTTATGAAAGGATAACTACATCTCATTTCTAGTTTATGACAGGGTAAGTACATCTCCTTCATAGTTTATGACAGGGTAAGTACATCTCCTTCATAGTTTATGACAGGGTAAGTACATCTCCTTCATAGTTTATGACAGGGTAAGTACATCTCCTTCATAGTTTATGAAAGGATAAGTACATCTCATTTCTAGTTTATGACAGGGTAAGTACATCTCCTTCATAGTTTATGACAGGGTAAATACATCTCCTTCATAGTTTATGAAAGGATAAGTACATCTCATTTCTAGTTTATGACAGGGTAAGTACATCTCCTTCATAGTTTATGAAAGGATAACTACATCTCATTTCTAGTTTATGAAAGGATAACTACATCTCATTTCTAGTTTATGACAGGGTAAGTACATCTCCTTCATAGTTTATGACAGGGTAAGTACATCTCATTCATAGTTTATGACAGGGTAAGTACATCTCATTTCTAGTTTATGACAGGATAACTACATCTCATTTCTAGTTTATGACAGGGTAAGTACATCTCATTTCTAGTTTATGACAGGATAACTACATCTCCTTCATAGTTTATGACAGGGTAAGTACATCTCCTTCATAGTTTATGAAAGGATAACTACATCTCATTTCTAGTTTATGACAGGGTAAGTACATCTCATTTCTAGTTTATGAAAGGATAACTACATCTCATTTCTAGTTTATGACAGGATAAGTACATCTCATTTCTAGTTTATGAAAGGATAAGTACATCTCATTTCTAGTTTATGACAGGGTAAAGTACATCTCCTTCATAGTTTATGAAAGGATAAGTACATCTCATTCCTAGTTTATGACAGGGTAAGTACATCTCCTTCATAGTTTATGAAAGGATAACTACATCTCATTTCTAGTTTATGAAAGGATAACTACATCTATTTCTAGTTTATGACAGGGTAAGTACATCTCCTTCATAGTTTATGACAGGGTAAGTACATCTCATTCATAGTTTATGACAGGGTAAGTACATCTCATTTCTAGTTTATGACAGGATAACTACATCTCATTTCTAGTTTATGACAGGGTAAGTACATCTCATTTCTAGTTTATGACAGGATAACTACATCTCCTTCATAGTTTATGACAGGGTAAGTACATCTCCTTCATAGTTTATGAAAGGATAACTACATCTCATTTCTAGTTTATGACAGGGTAAGTACATCTCATTTCTAGTTTATGAAAGGATAACTACATCTCATTTCTAGTTTATGACAGGGTAAGTACATCTCATTTCTAGTTTATGAAAGGATAAGTACATCTCATTTCTAGTTTATGACAGGGTAAGTACATCTCCTTCATAGTTTATGAAAGGATAAGTACATCTCATTCCTAGTTTATGACAGGGTAAATACATCTCCTTCATAGTTTATGAAAGGATAAGTACATCTCATTTCTAGTTTATGACAGGGTAAGTACATCTCATTCCTAGTTTATGACAGGGTAAATACATCTCCTTCATAGTTTATGAAAGGATAACTACATCTCATTTCTAGTTTATGACAGGGTAAAGTACATCTCCTTCATAGTTTATGACAGGGTAAGTACATCTCCTTCATAGTTTATGACAGGGTAAGTACATCTCCTTCATAGTTTATGACAGGGTAAGTACATCTCCTTCATAGTTTATGACAGGGTAAGTACATCTCCTTCATAGTTTATGACAGGGTAAGTACATCTCCTTCATAGTTTATGACAGGGTAAGTACATCTCCTTCATAGTTTATGAAAGGATAACTACATCTCCTTCATAGTTTATGACAGGGTAAGTACATCTCCTTCATAGTTTATGACAGGGTAAAGTACATCTCCTTCATAGTTTATGAAAGGATAACTACATCTCATTTCTAGTTTATGACAGGGTAAGTACATCTCATTTCTAGTTTATGAAAGGATAACTACATCTCATTTCTAGTTTATGACAGGGTAAGTACATCTCATTTCTAGTTTATGAAAGGATAAGTACATCTCATTTCTAGTTTATGACAGGATAAAGACATCTCCTTCATAGTTTATGAAAGGATAAGTACATCTCATTCCTAGTTTATGACAGGGTAAATACATCTCCTTCATAGTTTATGAAAGGATAAGTACATCTCATTTCTAGTTTATGACAGGGTAAGTACATCTCATTTCTAGTTTATGACAGGGTAAGTACATCTCATTCCTAGTTTATGACAGGGTAAATACATCTCCTTCATAGTTTATGAAAGGATAACTACATCTCATTTCTAGTTTATGACAGGGTAAGTACATCTCCTTCATAGTTTATGACAGGGTAAGTACATCTCCTTCATAGTTTATGACAGGGTAAGTTTCCTTCATAGTTTATGACAGGGTAAGTACATCTCCTTCATAGTTTATGACAGGGTAAGTACATCTCCTTCATAGTTTATGACAGGGTAAGTACATCTCCTTCATAGTTTATGACAGGGTAAGTACATCTCCTTCATAGTTTATGAAAGGATAACTACATCTCCTTCATAGTTTATGACAGGGTAAGTACATCTCCTTCATAGTTTATGACAGGGTAAGTACATCTCCTTCATAGTTTATGAAAGGATAACTACATCTCATTTCTAGTTTATGACAGGGTAAGTACATCTCCTTCATAGTTTATGAAAGGATAACTACATCTCATTTCTAGTTCATGAAAGGATAACTACATCTCATTTCTAGTTTATGAAAGGATAACTACATCTCATTTCTAGTTTATGACAGGGTAAGTACATCTCCTTCATAGTTTATGACAGGGTAAGTACATCTCATTTCTAGTTTATGACAGGGTAAGTACATCTCCTTCATAGTTTATGACAGGGTAAGTACATCTCATTTCTAGTTTATGACAGGGTAAGTACATCTCATTTCTAGTTTATGAAATGATAACTACATCTCATTTCTAGTTTATGACAGGGTAAGTACATCTCCTTCATAGTTTATGAAAGGATAACTACATCTAATTTCTAGTTTATGACAGGGTAAGTACATCTCATTTCTAGTTTATGACAGGATAACTACATCTCCTTCATAGTTTATGACAGGGTAAGTACATCTCCTTCATAGTTTATGAAAGGATAAGTACATCTCATTTCTAGTTTATGACAGGGTAAGTACATCTCCTTCATAGTTTATGAAAGGATAAGTACATCTCATTTCTAGTTTATGACAGGGTAAGTACATCTCCTTCATAGTTTATGACAGGGTAAGTACATCTCCTTCATAGTTTATGAAAGATAAGTACATCTCATTTCTAGTTTATGACAGGGTAAGTACATCTCCTTCATAGTTTATGAAAGGATAAGTACATCTCCTTCATAGTTTATGACAGGGTAAGTACATCTCATTTCTAGTTTATGACAGGGTAAGTACATCTCCTTCATAGTTTATGACAGGATAACTACATCTCATTTCTTGTTTATGACAGGGTAAGTACATCTCCTTCATAGTTTATGACAGGATAAGTACATCTCATTTCTAGTTTATGACAGGGTAAATACATCTCATTCATAGTTTATGACAGGATAACTACATCTCATTTCTAGTTTATGACAGGGTAAATACATCTCCTTCATAGTTTATGACAGGATAAGTACATCTCATTTCTAGTTTATGACAGGGTAAATACATCTCATTCATAGTTTATGACAGGATAACTACATCTCATTTCTAGTTTATGACAGGGTAAGTACATCTCCTTCATAGTTTATGAAAGGATAAGTACATCTCATTTCTAGTTTATGACAGGGTAAAGTACATCTCATTTCTAGTTTATGACAGGGTAAAGTACATCTCATTTCTAGTTTATGACAGGATAACTACATCTCATTTCTAGTTTATGACAGGGTAAAGTACATCTCCTTCATAGTTTATGAAAGGATAACTACATCTAATTTCTAGTTTATGACAGGGTAAGTACATCTCATTTCTAGTTTATGACAGGATAACTACATCTCCTTCATAGTTTATGACAGGGTAAGTACATCTCCGTCATAGTTTATGAAAGGATAACTACATCTCATATCTAGTTTATGACAGGGTAAGTACATCTCCTTCATAGTTTATGAAAGGATAAGTACATCTCATTTCTAGTTCATGAAAGGATAACTACATCTCATTTCTAGTTTATGAAAGGATAACTACATCTCATTTCTAGTTTATGACAGGGTAAGTACATCTCCTTCATAGTTTATTACAGGATAAGTACATCTCATTTCTAGTTTATGACAGGGTAAGTACATCTCCTTCATAGTTTATGACAGGGTAAGACATCTCATTTCTAGTTTATGACAGGGTAAGTACATCTCATTCTAGTTTATGACAGGGTAAGTACATCTCATTTCTAGTTTATGACAGGGTAAGTACATCTCATTTCTAGTTTATGACAGGGTAAGACATCTCATTTCTAGTTTATGAAATGATAACTACATCTCATTTCTAGTTTATGACAGGGTAAAGACATCTCTTCATAGTTTATGAAAGGATAAAGACATCTCATTTCTAGTTTATGACAGGGTAAGTACATCTCATTTCTAGTTTATGACAGGATAACTACATCTCATTTCTAGTTTATGACAGGGTAAGTACATCTCATTTCTAGTTTATGAAAGGATAAGTACATCTCATTTCTAGTTTATGACAGGATAAAGACATCTACTTCATAGTTTATGAAAGGATAAAGTACATCTCATTCCTAGTTTATGACAGGGTAAAGACATTATTCATAGTTTATGAAAGGATAAAGTACATCTCATTTCTAGTTTATGACAGGGTAAGTACATCTCATTTCCTAGTTTATGACAGGATAAAGACATCTCATTTCTAGTTTATGACAGGGTAAGACATCTCATTTCTAGTTTATGACAGGATAAAGACATCTCCTTCCTAGTTTATGACAGGGTAAAGACATCTCCTTCATAGTTTATGACAGGATAAAGACATCTCATTTCTAGTTTATGACAGGGTAAAGTACATCTCATTTCTAGTTTATGACAAGGATAAAGACATCTCATTTCTAGTTTATGACAGGGTAAAGTACATCTCATTTCTAGTTTATGAAAGGATAAGTACATCTCATTTCTAGTTTATGACAGGGTAAAGTACATCTCCTTCATAGTTTATGAAAGGATAAAGTACATCTCATTCCTAGTTTATGACAGGGTAAAGACATCTCCTTCATAGTTTATGACAAGGATAAAGACATCTCACTTCTAGTTTATGACAAGGATAAAGACATCTCATTTCTAGTTTATGACAGGGTAAGTACATCTCCTTCATAGTTTATGACAGGGTAAGTACATCTCATTCATAGTTTATGACAGGGTAAAGACATCTCATTTCTAGTTTATGACAGGATAAAGACATCTCATTTCTAGTTTATGACAGGGTAAGTACATCTCATTTCTAGTTTATGACAGGATAAAGACATCTCCTTCATAGTTTATGACAGGGTAAAGACATGTCCTTCATAGTTTATGAAGGATAAAGACATCTCATTCTAGTTTATGACAAGGATAAAGACATCTCATTTCTAGTTTATGACAGGGTAAGACATCTCCTTCAATGACAGGATAAGTACATCTCATTCTAGTTTATGACAGGGTAAAGACATCTCCTTCATAGTTTATGACAAGGATAAAGACATCTATTTCTAGTTTATGACAGGGTAAGTACATCTCATTCCTAGTTTATGACAGGGTAAATACATCTCCTTCATAGTTTATGACAAGGATAAAGACATCTCATTTCTAGTTTATGACAGGGTAAGTACATCTCTTCATAGTTTATGACAGGATAAAGTTTATGACAGATAAGACATAACCTTCCTAGTTTATGACAGGATAAAGACATTTCTAGTTTATGACAGGGTAAGTACATCTCCTTCATAGTTTATGACAGGATAAAGACAGGGTAAAGACATCTCCTTCATAGTTTATGACAGGATAAAGACATCTCCTTCATAGTTTATGACAGGATAAAGACATCTCCTTCATAGTTTATGACAGGGTAAAGTACATCTCCTTCATAGTTTATGACAAGGATAAAGACATCTCATTTCTAGTTTATGACAGGGTAAGTACATCTCATTTCTAGTTTATGACAGGATAACTACATCTCATTTCTAGTTTATGACAGGGTAAGTACATCTCATTTCTAGTTTATGACAGGATAAGTACATCTCATTTCTAGTTTATGACAGGATAAGTACATCTCCTTCATAGTTTATGACAAGGATAAAGTACATCTCATTCCTAGTTTATGACAGGGTAAATACATCTCCTTCATAGTTTATGACAGGATAAGTACATCTCATTTCTAGTTTATGACAGGGTAAAGACATCTCATTTCTAGTTTATGACAGGGTAAAGTACATCTCATTCCTAGTTTATGACAGGGTAAATACATCTCCTTCATAGTTTATGAAAGGATAACTACATCTCATTTCTAGTTTATGACAGGGTAAGACATCTCCTTCATAGTTTATGACAGGGTAAGACATCTCCTTCCTAGTTTATGACAGGATAAGTACATCTCCTTCATAGTTTATGACAGGGTAAAGTACATCTCCTTCATAGTTTATGACAGGGTAAAGACATCTACTTCATAGTTTATGACAGGGTAAAGTACATCTCCTTCATAGTTTATGACAGGGTAAGTACATCTCCTTCATAGTTTATGAAAGGATAAAGACATCTCACTTCATAGTTTATGACAGGGTAAGTACATCTCCTTCATAGTTTATGACAGGATAAAGACATCTCCTTCATAGTTTATGAAAGGATAACTACATCTCATTTCTAGTTTATGACAGGGTAAGTACATCTCCTTCATAGTTTATGACAAGGATAAAGACATCTCATTTCTAGTTTATGACAAGGATAAAGACATCTCATTTCTAGTTTATGAAAGGATAAAGACATACATCTCATTTCTAGTTTATGACAGGGTAAGTACATCTCCTTCATAGTTTATGACAGGGTAAGTACATCTCATTTCTAGTTTATGACAGGGTAAGACATCTCCTTCATAGTTTATGACAGGGTAAGTACATCTCATTTCTAGTTTATGACAGGGTAAGTACATCTCATTTCTAGTTTATGAAAGATAACTACATCTCATTTCTAGTTTATGACAGGGTAAGTACATCTTTCATAGTTTATGACAGGATAACTACATCTACTTTCTAGTTTATGACAGGATAAGTACATCTCATTTCTAGTTTATGACAGGATAACTACATCTCCTTCATAGTTTATGACAGGGTAAGTACATCTCCTTCATAGTTTATGAAAGGATAAGTACATCTCATTTCTAGTTTATGACAGGGTAAGTACATCTCCTTCATAGTTTATGAAAGGATAAGTACATCTCATTTCTAGTTTATGACAGGGTAAAGTACATCTCCTTCCTAGTTTATGACAGGGTAAAGACATCTCCTTCCTAGTTTATGACAAGATAAAGACATCTCATTTCTAGTTTATGACAGGATAAGTACATCTCCTTCATAGTTTATGACAGGATAAGACATCTCCTTCCTAGTTTATGACAGGGTAAAGACATCTCATTTCTAGTTTATGACAGGGTAAAGTACATCTCCTTCATAGTTTATGACAGGATAAAGACATCTCATTTCTAGTTTATGACAGGGTAAAGACATCTCCTTCATAGTTTATGACAGGATAAGTACATCTCATTTCTAGTTTATGACAGGATAAAGACATCTCATTCCTAGTTTATGACAGGATAAATCTCATTTCTAGTTTATGACAGGGTAAATACATCTCCTTCATAGTTTATGACAGGATAAAGACATCTATTTCTAGTTTATGACAGGGTAAAGACATCTCATTCATAGTTTATGACAGGATAAACATCTCATTTCTAGTTTATGACAGGGTAAAGTACATCTCCTTCATAGTTTATGACAAGGATAAAGACACATCTCATTTCTAGTTTATGACAGGGTAAGTACATCTCATTTCTAGTTTATGACAGGATAAAGACATCTCTTTCTAGTTTATGACAATGATAAAGACATCTCATTTCTAGTTTATGACAGGGTAAGTACATCTCCTTCATAGTTTATGACAGGATAAAGACATCTAATTTCTAGTTTATGACAGGGTAAGTACATCTCATTTCTAGTTTATGACAGGATAAAGACATCTCCTTCATAGTTTATGACAGGGTAAAGACATCTCCGTCATTCTAGTTTATGAAAGGATAAAGACATCTCATTCTAGTTTATGACAGGGTAAGTACATCTCCTTCATAGTTTATGACAAGGATAAGTACATCTCATTTCTAGTTTATGACAAGGATAAAGACATCTCATTTCTAGTTTATGAAAGGATAAAGACATCTCATTTCTAGTTTATGACAGGGTAAAGTACATCTCCTTCATAGTTTATGACAGGATAAAGTACATCTCATTTCTAGTTTATGACAGGATAAAGACATCTACTTCATAGTTTATGACAGGGTAAAGACATCTCATTTCTAGTTTATGACAGGATAAGTACATCTCATTTCTAGTTTATGACAGGGTAAGTACATCTCATTTCTAGTTTATGACAGGGTAAGACATCTCATTTCTAGTTTATGACAGGATAAAGTACATCTCATTTCTAGTTTATGACATGATAAAGACATCTCATTCTAGTTTATGACAGGGTAAAGTACATCTCCTTCATAGTTTATGAAAGGATAACTACATCTCATTTCTAGTTTATGACAGGGTAAGACATCTATTTCTAGTTTATGAAAGGATAAAGACATCTCATTCTAGTTTATGACAGGGTAAAGACATCTCATTTCTAGTTTATGACAAGGATAAGTACATCTCATTTCTAGTTTATGACAGGGTAAAGACATCTCCTTCCTAGTTTATGAAAGGATAAGTACATCTCATTCCTAGTTTATGACAGGGTAAAGACATCTCCTTCATAGTTTATGAAAGGATAAGTACATCTCATTTCTAGTTTATGACAGGGTAAGTACATCTCATTTCTAGTTTATGACAGGGTAAAGACATCTCATTCCTAGTTTATGACAGGGTAAATACATCTCCTTCATAGTTTATGAAAGGATAACTACATCTCATTTCTAGTTTATGACAGGGTAAAGACATCTCCTTCATAGTTTATGACAGGGTAAGTACATCTCCTTCATAGTTTATGACAGGGTAAGTACATCTCCTTCATAGTTTATGACAGGGTAAAGACATCTCCTTCATAGTTTATGACAGGGTAAAGACATCTCCTTCATAGTTTATGACAGGATAAAGACATCTCCTTCATAGTTTATGACAGGGTAAAGTACATCTCCTTCATAGTTTATGACAAGGATAACTACATCTCCTTCATAGTTTATGACAGGGTAAAGACATCTCCTTCATAGTTTATGACAGGGTAAGACATCTCCTTCATAGTTTATGACAGGATAACTACATCTCATTTCTAGTTTATGACAGGGTAAAGACATCTCCTTCATAGTTTATGAAAGGATAAAGACATCTCATTTCTAGTTTATGAAAGGATAACTACATCTCATTTCTAGTTTATGAAAGGATAACTACATCTCATTTCTAGTTTATGACAGGGTAAGACATCTCCTTCATAGTTTATGACAGGGTAAAGACATCTCATTTCTAGTTTATGACAGGGTAAAGACATCTCCTTCATAGTTTATGACAGGATAAAGTACATCTCATTTCTAGTTTATGACAGGGTAAGTACATCTCATTTCTAGTTTATGACAATGATAAAGACATCTCATTTCTAGTTTATGACAGGGTAAAGACATCTCCTTCCTAGTTTATGACAGGATAAAGACATCTAATTTCTAGTTTATGACAGGGTAAGTACATCTCATTTCTAGTTTATGACAGGATAACTACATCTCCTTCATAGTTTATGACAGGGTAAAGTACATCTCCTTCATAGTTTATGAAAGGATAAGTACATCTCATTTCTAGTTTATGACAGGGTAAGTACATCTCCTTCATAGTTTATGAAAGGATAAGTACATCTCATTTCTAGTTTATGACAGGGTAAAGTACATCTCCTTCATAGTTTATGACAGGGTAAAGTACATCTCCTTCATAGTTTATGAAAGGATAAGTACATCTCATTTCTAGTTTATGACAGGGTAAAGTACATCTCCTTCATAGTTTATGACAGGATAAAGACATCTCCTTCATAGTTTATGACAGGGTAAGTACATCTCATTTCTAGTTTATGACAGGGTAAGTACATCTCCTTCATAGTTTATGACAGGATAAGACATCTCTTTCTAGTTTATGACAGGGTAAGTACATCTCCTTCATAGTTTATGACAGGATAAGACATCTCATTTCTAGTTTATGACAGGATAAAGACATCTCCTTCATATTTATGACAATAACTACATCTCATTTCTAGTTTATGACAGGGTAAAGACATCTCCTTCATAGTTTATGACAGGATAAGTACATCTCATTTCTAGTTTATGACAGGATAAAGACATCTCATTCATAGTTTATGACAGGATAAAGACATCTCATTTCTAGTTTATGACAGGGTAAAGTACATCTCCTTCATAGTTTATGAAAGGATAAGTACATCTCATTTCTAGTTTATGACAGGATAAAGACATCTCATTTCTAGTTTATGACAGGGTAAGTACATCTCATTTCCTAGTTTATGACAGATAAAGACATCTCATTTCCTAGTTTATGACAGGATAAAGACATCTCCTTCCTAGTTTATGACAAGGATAAAGACATCTACTTCCTAGTTTATGACAGGGTAAGTACATCTCATTTCTAGTTTATGACAGGATAAAGACATCTTTCATAGTTTATGACAGGATAAAGACATCTCCTTCCTAGTTTATGACAAGGATAAAGACATCTCATTCTAGTTTATGACAGGATAAGTACATCTCCTTCATAGTTTATGACAAGGATAAGACATCTCATTTCTAGTTTATGACAGGATAAAGACATCTCATTTCTAGTTTATGACAAGGATAAAGACATCTCATTTCTAGTTTATGACAGGGTAAGTACATCTCCTTCATAGTTTATGACAGGATAAGTACATCTCATTTCCTAGTTTATGACAGGGTAAAGACATCTCCTTCCTAGTTTATGACAGGGTAAAGACATGTACTTCTAGTTTATGACAGGATAAAGACATCTCATTTCTAGTTTATGACAGGGTAAAGACATCTCATTTCCTAGTTTATGACAGGGTAAAGACATGTATTTCTAGTTTATGACAGGGTAAAGACATCTCATTTCTAGTTTATGACAAGATAAAGACATCTCACTTCCTAGTTTATGACAGGATAAAGACATCTCCTTCATAGTTTATGAAAGATAAAGACATCTCCTTCCTAGTTTATGACAGGGTAAAGACATCTCCTTCCTAGTTTATGACAGGATAAAGACATCTCCTTCCTAGTTTATGACAGGGTAAAGACATCTCCTTCCTAGTTTATGACAGGGTAAAGTACATCTCCTTCCTAGTTTATGACAGGATAAAGACATCTACTTCCTAGTTTATGACAAGATAAAGACATGTACTTCCTAGTTTATGACAGGATAAAGACATCTCCTTCTAGTTTATGACAGGATAAAGACATCTACTTCCTAGTTTATGACAAGGATAAAGACATCTCATTTCTAGTTTATGACAAGGTAAAGACATCTCCTTCCTAGTTTATGACAGGATAACTACATCTCATTTCTAGTTTATGACAAGGATAAAGACATCTCATTTCTAGTTTATGACAAGGATAAAGACATCTCATTTCTAGTTTATGACAGGATAAAGACATCTCCTTCATAGTTTATGACAGGGTAAAGACATGTCATTTCTAGTTTATGACAGGGTAAAGACATCTACTTCATAGTTTATGACAGGGTAAAGACATGTACTTCATTTCTAGTTTATGACAGGGTAAAGACATCTCATTTCTAGTTTATGACAGGATAAAGACATCTCATTTCTAGTTTATGACAGGGTAAAGACATCTCCTTCATAGTTTATGACAAGGATAAAGACATCTAATTTCTAGTTTATGACAGGGTAAGACATCTCATTTCTAGTTTATGACAGGATAAAGACATCTCCTTCATAGTTTATGACAGGATAAAGACATGTACTTCCTAGTTTATGACAAGGATAAAGACATCTATTTCTAGTTTATGACAGGATAAAGACATCTCCTTCCTAGTTTATGACAGGATAAAGACATGTCTTTCTAGTTTATGACAGGATAAAGACATCTCCTTCTAGTTTATGACAGGATAAAGACATCTCCTTCCTAGTTTATGACAGGATAAAGACATCTCATTTCCTAGTTTATGACAGGGTAAGACATCTCCTTCCTAGTTTATGACAGGATAAAGTTGTACTTCCTAGTTTATGACAGGGTAAAGACATCTCATTTCTAGTTTATGACAGGGTAAAGACATCTCCTTCCTAGTTTATGACAGGATAAAGACATGTACTTCCTAGTTTATGACAGGATAAGACATCTCATTCTAGTTTATGACAGGATAAAGACATCTCATTTCCTAGTTTATGACAGGATAAAGACATGTACTTCCTAGTTTATGACAGGATAAAGACATCTCATTTCTAGTTTATGACAGGGTAAAGACATCTCCTTCCTAGTTTATGACAGGATAAAGTACATCTCATTTATGACAGGGTAAAGACATGTACTTCATAGTTTATGACAGGATAACTACATCTCATTTCTAGTTTATGACAGGATAAAGACATCTCCTTCCTAGTTTATGACAGGATAAAGACATGTACTTCCTAGTTTATGACAGGATAAAGACATCTCATTCTAGTTTATGACAGGGTAAAGTACATCTCCTTCTAGTTTATGACAAGATAAAGACATCTCTTCCTAGTTTATGACAGGATAAGTACATCTCCTTCCTAGTTTATGACAAGGATAAAGACATCTACTTCCTAGTTTATGACAGGATAAAGACATCTCATTCCTAGTTTATGACAGGATAAAGACATCTCCTTCATAGTTTATGACAGGATAAAGTACATCTCCTTCCTAGTTTATGACAGGATAAAGACATCTCATTCTAGTTTATGACAGGGTAAAGTACATCTCTTCATAGTTTATGACAAGATAAGTACATCTCATTTCTAGTTTATGACAGGATAAAGACATCTCATTTCCTAGTTTATGAAAGGATAAAGACATCTCTTTCTAGTTTATGACAGGATAAAGACATCTCCTTCATAGTTTATGACAGGATAAAGACATGTATTTCTAGTTTATGACAGGGTAAAGACATCTCCTTCCTAGTTTATGACAGGATAAGTACATCTCATTTCTAGTTTATGACAGGGTAAAGACATCTCATTTCTAGTTTATGACAGGGATAAAGACATGTCATTTCTAGTTTATGACAGGGTAAGTACATCTCATTTCTAGTTTATGACAGGATAAGTACATCTCATTTCTAGTTTATGAAAGATAAAGACATCTCATTTCTAGTTTATGACAGGATAAAGACATCTCCTTCATAGTTTATGAAAGGATAAAGACATCTCATTTCTAGTTTATGACAGGGTAAAGTACATCTCATTTCTAGTTTATGAAAGGATAAAGACATCTCATTTCTAGTTTATGACAGGATAAAGTACATCTCATTCTAGTTTATGACAAGGATAAAGTACATCTCATTTCTAGTTTATGACAGGGTAAAGTACATCTCCTTCATAGTTTATGAAAGGATAAGACATCTCATTCCTAGTTTATGACAGGGTAAAGACATCTCATTTCTAGTTTATGACAGGATAAAGACATCTATTCCTAGTTTATGACAGATAAAGACATCTCCTTCATAGTTTATGACAGGATAAAGACATCTCATTTCTAGTTTATGACAGGGTAAAGACATCTCCTTCATAGTTTATGACAAGATAAAGACATCTCCTTCATAGTTTATGACAGGATAAAGACATCTCCTTCATAGTTTATGACAGGGTAAAGACATCTCCTTCATAGTTTATGACAGGGTAAAGTACATCTCCTTCATAGTTTATGACAGGGTAAAGACATCTCCTTTCATAGTTTATGACAGGGTAAAGACATCTCCTTCCTAGTTTATGAAAGGATAAAGACATCTCATTTCTAGTTTATGACAGGGTAAAGACATCTCCTTCATAGTTTATGAAAGGATAACTACATGACTTTCTAGTTCATGAAAGGATAACTACATCTCATTTCTAGTTTATGAAAGGATAACTACATCTCATTTCTAGTTTATGACAAGATAAAGACATCTCCTTCATAGTTTATGACAGGGTAAGTACATCTCATTTCCTAGTTTATGACAGGGTAAAGACATCTACTTCATAGTTTATGACAGGGTAAAGACATCTCATTTCTAGTTTATGACAGGGTAAAGTACATCTCATTTCCTAGTTTATGACAGGGTAAGTACATCTCATTTCTAGTTTATGACAGGATAAGTACATCTCATTTCTAGTTTATGACAGGATAAGTACATCTCATTTCTAGTTTATGAAATGATAAAGACATCTCATTTCTAGTTTATGACAGGGTAAAGACATCTCCTTCATAGTTTATGAAAGGATAAAGACATCTCATTTCTAGTTTATGACAGGGTAAAGACATCTCATTTCTAGTTTATGACAGGATAAAGACATCTCCTTCATAGTTTATGACAGGGTAAAGACATCTCCTTCCTAGTTTATGAAAGGATAAAGACATCTCATTTCTAGTTTATGACAGGGTAAGACATCTCCTTCCTAGTTTATGACAGGATAAAGACATCTATTCCTAGTTTATGACAGGGTAAAGACATCTCATTTCTAGTTTATGACAGGGTAAGACATCTCATTCCTAGTTTATGACAAGATAAAGACATCTACTTCATAGTTTATGACAAGGATAAAGACATCTATTTCTAGTTTATGACAGGATAAAGACATGTACTTCAGTTTATGACAGGATAAAGACATCTCCTTCATAGTTTATGACAGGATAAAGACATGTACTTCCTAGTTTATGACAGGATAAAGACATCTCCTTCCTAGTTTATGACAGGGTAAAGACATCTCCTTCATAGTTTATGACAGGGTAAGACATGTACTTCCTAGTTTATGACAGGGTAAAGACATCTCCTTCATAGTTTATGAAAGGATAAAGACATCTCATTTCTAGTTTATGACAGGGTAAAGACATCTCTTCCTAGTTTATGAAAGGATAAAGACATCTCATTTCTAGTTTATGACAAGGATAAAGACATCTCATTTCTAGTTTATGACAAGATAAAGACATCTCATTTCTAGTTTATGACAGGGTAAGACATCTACTTCATAGTTTATGACAGGGTAAGACATCTCATTTCTAGTTTATGACAGGGTAAAGACATCTCCTTCATAGTTTATGACAGGGTAAAGACATCTCATTTCTAGTTTATGACAGGATAAGTACATCTCATTTCTAGTTTATGACAGGATAAAGACATCTCATTTCTAGTTTATGACAGGGTAAAGACATCTCATTTCCTAGTTTATGACAGGGTAAGACATCTCATTTCTAGTTTATGAAATGATAACTACATCTCATTCTAGTTTATGACAGGGTAAAGACATCTCCTTCATAGTTTATGAAAGGATAAAGACATCTCATTTCTAGTTTATGACAGGATAAGACATCTCATTTCTAGTTTATGACAAGGATAAAGACATCTCATTTCTAGTTTATGACAGGGTAAAGACATCTCATTTCCTAGTTTATGAAAGGATAAGTACATCTCATTTCTAGTTTATGACAGGATAAAGACATCTCCTTCATAGTTTATGAAAGGATAAGACATCTCATTTCCTAGTTTATGACAGGGTAAAGACATCTCTTTCTAGTTTATGACAGGGTAAAGACATCTCATTCCTAGTTTATGACAGGGTAAAGACATCTACTTCCTAGTTTATGACAGGATAAAGACATCTCTTCCTAGTTTATGACAGGATAAAGACATCTCCTTCCTAGTTTATGACAGGATAAAGACATGTCCTTCCTAGTTTATGACAGGGTAAAGACATCTACTTCATAGTTTATGACAGGATAAAGACATCTCTTCCTAGTTTATGACAGGATAAAGACATCTCCTTCCTAGTTTATGACAGGGTAAAGACATGTACTTCATAGTTTATGACAGGGTAAAGACATCTCCTTCATAGTTTATGAAAGGATAAAGACATCTCATTCTAGTTTATGACAGGGTAAAGACATCTCCTTCATAGTTTATGACAGGATAAAGACATCTCATTTCTAGTTTATGAAAGGATAACTACATCTCATTTCTAGTTTATGACAGGATAAAGACATCTCATTTCTAGTTTATGACAGGGTAAAGACATCTACTTCATAGTTTATGACAGGGTAAGACATCTCATTTCTAGTTTATGACAGGGTAAAGACATGTCCTTCCTAGTTTATGACAGGATAAAGACATCTCATTCTAGTTTATGACAGGATAAAGACATCTCATTTCTAGTTTATGACAGGATAAAGACATCTCATTTCTAGTTTATGACAGGGTAAAGACATCTATTTCTAGTTTATGACAGGATAAAGACATCTCATTTCTAGTTTATGACAGGATAAAGACATCTCATTTCTAGTTTATGACAGGATAAAGACATCTCCTTCCTAGTTTATGACAGGATAAAGACATCTCATTCTAGTTTATGACAGGGTAAAGACATCTCATTCCTAGTTTATGACAGGATAAAGACATCTCCTTCATAGTTTATGACAGGGTAAAGACATCTCCTTCATAGTTTATGACAGGATAAGACATCTCATTCTAGTTTATGACAGGATAAAGACATCTCCTTCCTAGTTTATGAAAGGATAAAGACATCTCATTCCTAGTTTATGACAGGATAAAGACATCTACTTCCTAGTTTATGACAGGATAAAGACATCTCCTTCCTAGTTTATGACAGGATAATGTACATCTCATTTCTAGTTTATGACAGGGTAAAGACATCTCCTTCCTAGTTTATGACAGGGTAAAGACATCTCCTTCCTAGTTTATGAAAGGATAAGTACATCTCATTTCCTAGTTTATGACAGGGTAAAGACATGTACTTCCTAGTTTATGACAGGATAAAGACATCTCATTTCTAGTTTATGACAGGATAAAGACATCTCATTTCCTAGTTTATGACAGGATAAAGACATCTCTTCCTAGTTTATGACAGGGTAAAGACATGTACTTCCTAGTTTATGACAGGGTAAGACATCTCATTTCCTAGTTTATGACAGGATAAAGACATCTATTTCCTAGTTTATGACAGGGTAAAGACATCTACTTCTAGTTTATGACAGGATAAAGACATCTCCTTCATAGTTTATGACAGGGTAAAGACATCTCCTTCCTAGTTTATGACAAGATAAAGACATCTCATTTCTAGTTTATGACAGGGTAAAGACATCTCATTCCTAGTTTATGACAGGATAAAGACATCTCATTTCTAGTTTATGACAGGATAAAGACATCTCATTTCCTAGTTTATGACAAGGATAAAGACATCTCCTTTTATGACTAGTTTATGACAGGATAAAGACATGTCCTTCCTAGTTTATGACAAGGATAAAGACATGTACTTCCTAGTTTATGACAGGGTAAAGACATGTACTTCCTAGTTTATGACAAGGATAAAGACATCTCATTTCTAGTTTATGACAGGATAAAGACATGTACTTCCTAGTTTATGACAGGATAAAGACATGTACTTCCTAGTTTATGACAGGATAAAGACATGTACTTCCTAGTTTATGACAGGATAAAGACATGTACTTCCTAGTTTATGACAGGGTAAAGACATGTACTTCCTAGTTTATGACAGGATAAGTACATCTCCTTCCTAGTTTATGACAAGATAAAGACATGTACTTCCTAGTTTATGACAGGGTAAAGACATGTACTTCCTAGTTTATGACAGGATAAGTACATCTCCTTCCTAGTTTATGACAAGATAAAGACATGTACTTCCTAGTTTATGACAGGATAAAGACATGTACTTCAGTTTATGACAAGATAAAGACATAGTTTATGACAGGATAAGTACATCTCCTTCCTAGTTTATGACAAGATAAAGACATGTACTTCCTAGTTTATGACAGGGTAAAGACATGTACTTCCTAGTTTATGACAGGATAAGTACATCTCCTTCCTAGTTTATGACAGGATAAAGACATCTCCTTCCTAGTTTATGACAAGATAAAGACATGTACTTCCTAGTTTATGACAGGATAAAGACATGTACTTCCTAGTTTATGACAGGATAAGTACATCTCACTTCTAGTTTATGACAGGGTAAAGACATGTACTTCCTAGTTTATGACAGGATAAGTACATCTCCTTCTAGTTTATGACAAGATAAAGACATGTACTTCCTAGTTTATGACAAGATAAAGACATGTACTTCCTAGTTTATGACAGGATAAGTACATCTCCTTCCTAGTTTATGACAAGATAAAGACATGTACTTCCTACTTTATGACAGGATAAGTACATCTCCTTCCTAGTTTATGACAAGATAAAGACATGTACTTCCTAGTTTATGACAGGATAAAGACATGTACTTCCTAGTTTATGACAAGATAAAGACATGTACTTCCTAGTTTATGACAGGATAAGTACATCTCCTTCCTAGTTTATGACAAGATAAAGACATGTACTTCCTAGTTTATGACAGGGTAAAGACATGTACTTCCTAGTTTATGACAGGATAAGTACATCTCCTTCCTAGTTTATGACAAGATAAAGACATGTACTTCCTAGTTTATGACAGGATAAAGACATGTACTTCCTAGTTTATGACAGGATAAAGACATGTACTTCCTAGTTTATGACAGGATAAAGACATGTACTTCCTAGTTTATGACAGGGTAAATACATCTCCTTCCTAGTTTATGACAGGATAAAGACATGTACTTCCTAGTTTATGACAGGATAAAGACATGTACTTCCTAGTTTATGACAAGATAAAGACATGTACTTCCTAGTTTATGACAGGATAAGTACATCTCCTTCCTAGTTTATGACAAGATAAAGACATGTACTTCCTAGTTTATGACAAGATAAAGACATGTACTTCCTAGTTTATGACAAGATAAAGACATGTACTTCCTAGTTTATGACAGGATAAAGACATGTACTTCCTAGTTTATGACAAGATAAAGACATGTACTTCCTAGTTTATGACAAGATAAAGACATGTACTTCCTAGTTTATGACAGGGTAAAGACATGTACTTCCTAGTTTATGACAGGATAAAGACATGTCACTTCCTAGTTTATGACAGGATAAAGACATGTACTTCCTAGTTTATGACAAGATAAAGACATGTACTTCCTAGTTTATGACAAGATAAAGACATGTACTTCCTAGTTTATGACAAGATAAAGACATGTACTTCCTAGTTTATGACAGGGTAAATACATCTCCTTCCTAGTTTTTGACAGGATAAAGACATGTACTTCCTAGTTTACATAAAGACATTCTAGTTTATGACAGGGTAAGACATCTCACTTCCTAGTTTATGACAAGGATAAAGACATGTACTTCCTAGTTTATGACAGGATAAAGACATGTCCTTCCTAGTTTATGACAAGGATAAAGACATGTACTTCCTAGTTTATGACAGGATAAAGACATGTACTTCCTAGTTTATGACAAGGATAAAGACATGTACTTCCTAGTTTATGACAGGATAAAGACATGTACTTCCTAGTTTATGACAGGATAAAGACATGTACTTCCTAGTTTATGACAGGATAAAGACATGTACTTCCTAGTTTATGACAGGGTAAAGACATGTACTTCCTAGTTTATGACAGGATAAAGACATGTCTTCCTAGTTTATGACAAGGATAAAGACATGTACTTCCTAGTTTATGACAGGATAAAGTACATGTACTTCCTAGTTTATGACAAGATAAAGACATCTCATTTCCTAGTTTATGACAGGGTAAAGACATGTACTTCCTAGTTTATGACAGGATAAGTACATCTCCTTCCTAGTTTATGACAAGATAAAGACATGTACTTCCTACTTTATGACAGGATAAGTACATCTCCTTCCTAGTTTATGACAGGATAAAGACATGTACTTTCTAGTTTATGACAGGATAAAGACATCTCTTCCTAGTTTATGACAGGATAAAGACATCTCCTTCCTAGTTTATGACAGGGTAAGACATGTCCTTCCTAGTTTATGACAAGATAAAGACATGTACTTCCTAGTTTATGACAAGATAAAGACATGTACTTCCTAGTTTATGACAGGGTAAAGACATGTACTTCCTAGTTTATGACAGGATAAGTACATCTCCTTCCTAGTTTATGACAAGATAAAGACATGTACTTCCTACTTTATGACAGGATAAGTACATCTCCTTCCTAGTTTATGACAAGATAAAGACATGTACTTCCTAGTTTATGACAGAGTAAAGACATGTACTTCCTAGTTTATGACAAGGTTAAAGACATGTACTTCCTAGTTTATGACAGGGTTTATGACATAAAGACATGTACTTCCTAGTTTATGACAGGATAAAGACATGTACATTCCTAGTTTATGACAAGATAAAGACATGTACTTCCTAGTTTATGACAAGATAAAGACATGTACTTCCTAGTTTATGACAGGATAAAGACATGTACTTCCTAGTTTATGACAGGATAAAGACATGTACTTCCTAGTTTATGACAGAGTAAAGACATGTACTTCCTAGTTTATGACAAGATAAAGACATGTACTTCCTAGTTTATGACAAGATAAAGACATGTACTTCCTAGTTTATGACAAGATAAAGACATGTACTTCCTAGTTTATGACAAGATAAAGACATGTACTTCCTAGTTTATGACAAGATAAAGACATGTACTTCCTAGTTTATGACAGGATAAAGACATGTACTTCCTAGTTTATGACAAGATAAAGACATGTACTTCCTAGTTTATGACAGGATAAAGACATGTACTTCCTAATTTATGACAAGATAAAGACATGTACTTCCTAGTTTTTGACAGGATAAAGACATGTACTTCCTAGTTTATGACAGGATAAAGACATGTACTTCCTAGTTTATGACAGGATAAAGACATGTACTTCCTAGTTTATGACAGGATAAAGACATGTACTTCCTAGTTTATGACAGGATAAAGACATGTACTTCCTAGTTTATGACAGGATAAAGACATGTACTTCCTAGTTTATGACAGGATAAAGACATGTACTTCCTAGTTTATGACAGGATAAAGACATGTATGTACTTCCTAGTTTATGACAGGATAAAGACATGTACTTCCTAGTTTATGACAAGATAAAGACATCCTAGTTTATGACAGGATAAAGACATGTACTTCCTAGTTTATGACAGGGTAAAGACATGTACTTCCTAGTTTATGACAGGATAAAGACATGTACTTCCTAGTTTATGACAAGATAAAGACATGTACTTCCTAGTTTATGACAGGATAAAGACATGTACTTCCTAGTTTATGACAGGATAAAGACATGTACTTCCTAGTTTATGACAGGATAAGTACATCTCCTTCCTAGTTTATGACAGGATAAAGACATGTACTTCCTAGTTTATGACAGGATAAAGACATGTACTTCCTAGTTTATGACAGGATAAAGACATGTACTTCCTAGTTTATGACAGAGTAAAGACATGTACTTCCTAGTTTATGACAGGATAAAGACATGTACTTCCTAGTTTATGACAGAGTAAAGACATGTACTTCCTAGTTTATGACAGGGTAAAGACATGTACTTCCTAGTTTATGACAAGATAAAGACATGTACTTCCTAGTTTATGACAAGATAAAGACATGTACTTCCTAGTTTATGACAAGATAAAGACATGTACTTCCTAGTTTATGACAAGATAAAGACATGTACTTCCTAGTTTATGACAAGATAAAGACATGTACTTCCTAGTTTATGACAGGATAAAGACATGTACTTCCTAGTTTATGACAGAGTAAAGACATGTACTTCCTAGTTTATGACAAGATAAAGACATGTACTTCCTAGTTTATGACAAGATAAAGACATGTACTTCCTAGTTTATGACAAGATAAAGACATGTACTTCCTAGTTTATGACAAGATAAAGACATTTTCCTGTTTACAAGATAAAGACATGTACTTCCTAGTTTATGACAGGATAAAGACATGACATTTATGACAGGATAAAGACATGTTTCCTAGTTTATGACAGGATAAAGACATGTACTTCCTAGTTTATGACAGGATAAAGGGTACATGTACTTTCCTAGTTTATGACAGGTAAAGACATGTACTTCCTAGTTTATGACATGTACTTCCTAGTTTATGACGAGGTAAGACATGTACTTCCTAGTTTATGACAAGGCAAAGACATGTACTTCCTAGTTTATGACAAGGCAAAGACATGTACTTCCTAGTTTATGACAGGATAAAGACATGTACTTCCTAGTTTATGACAGGATAAAGACATGTACTTCCTAGTTTATGACAGGATAAAGACATGTACTTCCTAGTTTATGACAAGATAAAGACATGTACTTCCTAGTTTATGACAGGATAAAGACATGTACTTCCTAGTTTATGACAGGATAAAGACATGTACTTCCTAGTTTATGACAGGATAAAGACATGTACTTCCTAGTTTATGACAGGATAAAGACATGTACTTCCTAGTTTATGACAGGATAAAGACATGTACTTCCTAGTTTATGACAGGATAAAGACATGTACATTTATGACAAGGATAAAGACATGTTCCTTCCTAGTTTATGACAGGATAAAGACATGTACTTCCTAGTTTATGACAGGATAAAGACATGTACTTCCTAGTTTATGACAGGGTAAAGACATGTACTTCCTAGTTTATGACAGGATAAAGACATGTACTTCCTAAACAGGATAAAGACATGTACTTCCTAGTTTATGACAGGCAAAGACATGTACAGTTTATGACAAAAAGACATGTACTTCCTAGTTTATGACAGGATAAAGACATGTACTTCCTTGTTTATGACAGGATAAAGACATGTACTTCCTAGTTTATGACAAGATAAAGACATGTACTTCCTAGTTTATGACAAGATAAAGACATCGATATTCCACTGCTATCTACTGAAAGCTGCTCTACTAGCTCTAATATCTAAATACACATTTGTTACCTAAAAAACACTTAAGAAATGTGACTTTTTGGGGGCCAACTGTCACGTCAGCCTGAACGTGGATACTAAAGTGGTGCATTATCCTATTTCCCTGCTATATTCCTACTGTATGTTCCCCTCCCTGATGTTAGGTCACCATACATACCTGTGGTCCCTGGGGAATTCTACCAGCCCAGAGTGGATGGAGAAACCAGGTCTCTGTGGTTGTAGCTTCTAAACATGGATCTGTGTGCTTAGTAGTGGCTTCTCATGGCCTGTTTTTGGCCTCACTAAACCATTTCTCTTTCTCTGTGAGTGTGTGTGTGTGCGTGCGTGCCCCCATGCATGCATGCATGCTTGTGTGTGTGTTTTCCTGTATGTGTTGTTGAACTGTTGCTCCTCAGCCCACGTTACACCACCACACACACCACAAACAACATACTGGATATAATGGTAATGGTTGCCTCCCCAAAGTGGGAAAATGTGTGTGTGCGAGTGTGTGTGTGTGTGTGTGTGTGTGTGTGTGTGTGTGTGTGTGTGTGTGTGTGTGTGTGTGTGTGTGTGTGTGTGTGTGTGTGTGTGTGTGTGTGTGTGTGTGTGTGCGAGTGTGTGTGTGTGTGTGTGTGTGTGTGTGTGTGTGCCATCTCCATCTTCTTGCTGTATTTTTTTACTCTGGAACTCCTGTTTTGTTTCTGCCCTTCCAGAGATATCAGGATCATTCCAGACATGACATCGCACCCTCTAGACACCCCGTACAGGGATTGGCCTGGCTCTGATAGACACTTCCAGGCACACAGAAACATAGACAGAGACAGACCCATCTGTCCATACACTGTCTGACCCACTCCCTGACCACTGCTCTTGTGTATTACTGTGTAATTATTCTGGGTTGAATGTTGTCTGTCTGTCTTGTTACAGCCAGGTCGCTCAAGACGTACCCGGGACGTCAGGAGATGACTTCAAAACCAGGCACTAGGGGCAACGGTGAGTGTTAGTATCATCTAGTGGGCTTGTGGTTTGCTAGGGCATTGTGGACGAGGAAGCTGCGAGCTCAATCTTAGTGCTAGGCACTGGTTTTATTGGTAGTGTTTTAACCCTATCCCAAATTTGAACCCTTACCTTAACCATTTCACAATGCCTAGACTTAACCTTTGAAATTTGATGCTTATGGACAAACTGATGATTTTAACAGGCATAACAAGTTATTAACAGATTAACAGGTAAGGTGTGTGTCGGCCAGACTCCCATAGCCCTCTCCCTTTGTGTTTAGTCTATATGTTTAAGACAATAGTCAGCCAGTCAGGCAAGGTCAGAGGATTCTAGCGAATTTCAAGGTCCTTTAACCACCTGCCTGACTTCCCAAAGCTTTCCCTCCCTCCCTCCCTCCCTCCCTCCCTCCCTCCCTCCCTCCCTTCCTCCTTCCTTCCTTCCTTCCTTCCTTCCTCCCTCCCTCCTACCTTCCTTCCCTCCCCCTTCTTTCCCTCCCTCCCTCCCTCCCTCTTTATCTGACCATGAGGAAATCTATAGTCCTGTTCTGCAGGAACACAGAACGTCAATGTCTGTGTTGATTCAATTAGCTAAAAGGAGGAGGGTTGAGATAAAGCTGCTGTTATTTATCATGGCTAAGGTAGCTGGCGCTCTGTATCGAACCACCTTAATTACAACACTGGTCTCTGGGAAACAGCTCTTCCACAAATAGGCCCCAGTAGTCAGGACAGAGGTGTGTGTTTGTGCATGTGTGTCTGCCCGGTCAGCCCATAGTGATGTGTGATTATTGTGATTATTCACTAGAAGACAGAGCGGTGCAGCCTGGAAAGGATCTGATATATAATCCATCCTACCCAGTATTTTGATCATGTACTGTATGTGAATGTGTGAACGTTCCCTCACACTGCTTCAGTAATAGATGGATGTGTGTGTCACTGACATGCAAGTGACAGAATACTTTCACATCAACGAGAGGGGAGCTGTGTCTTCATGTTTGTGTGTGGGTGCGTGTGTGCATGTGTGTGTGTGCGTGTGTGTGTGTGTGTGTGTGTGTGTGTGTGTGTGTGTGTGTGTGTGTGTGTGTGTGCATGCGTGCGTGCGTGCCAATACTGCTATCCTTTCACATGAGAGATGGAGTCAGCCTTTCACTTCCCACCCAACACTCAGAATGCAGCACACTCTCACACACTTTTCCCTATGACCTTGTGTGTGTGTGTGTGTGTGTGTGTGTGTGTGTGTGTGTGTGTGTGTGTGTGTGTGTGTGTGTGTGTGTGTGTGTGTGTGTGTGTGTGTGTGTGTGTGTGTGTGTGAGCCACAGATAGTAGCTACAGATGGGAGAGGTTGGCTGGGTGCTGTAGCAGGTGTCGGAGTTTGGCGAGGCCAGGCTGCTTCCTGGCTGTGTCCCAAATAGCACCCTATTAACATTATAGTGCACTAGTTTTGACCAGGGCGCATAAGGGCTTTTTTCAAAAGAAGTGCATTATATAGGGAATAGGGTGCCATTTGAGAAAGACCAAGTCTTCAGCTCCACTCAGCTCCAACTCAACACACAATGACAGCCTGTGCTGTCTGCAGATGCAACTCTACAGAACAGAGACACTTTGTGTCACTAATAATCACTGGCTTTGAGTTAAATGACACAAATCAAGTTTATTTGATTATTTGATTGTAATGATTAGAATTTTTTCTCCACATTGTTTTAGCCTATTTTATTAATTAAAATGAAAAATAATCATCCAGGACAGCGCATCATAAAAAGCATGAAAGCTTGCTGTGTGAATAATCAGCCTGGTCTCATAGACTAGACTTAACATAGTCAACGAAAATCCGGGACTCTCTAATTAGCATGATATGTTGCGTTTTAGTATGGTTACATAAAACAGAAGGTTAATTAAGGCAAAAATTAAAAAGGGGGGTGGTTGGTCAAGGTGGATTTTTAGACATATAATGCAAACATCTAGCAACCCAAAGGTTGCGTGTTCGAATCTCATCAAGGACAAATGTGATATTTTAGCTAATTAGCATCTTTGCAACTACTTAAAACTTTTTTGCAACTTTGCATGTTAGCTACTTTGCACTTAGCATGTTAGCTATCCATTCTCCTAATCCTAACCTTAACCCTAACCTTAGTCTTAACACCTAATCCAAACCCTAACACCTAGCCTAGCAAACGTTAGCCACCTAGTGAACGTAAACCTCTACAAATTGGAATTCATAACATATCATACATACTACAAATTCAATTTTGGTTTACTATGTTACGTCTACCTCTGAGTCCAGGTTGGAATAATAGTTTATTCTAATATGGCGCTGTCTCAATCTCCTGGATGGCCTTTGTAGCTAGTTAATGTCACCAGGCTAGAGCGTCTAGTACTGCTGGATTTTACTGTCAGTTCCCCGGGCAGGTGGGATAAGAGGAGTGTGTGTGTGTGTGTGTCTGTGTGTGTGTGTGTGTGTGTGTGTGTGTGTGTGTGTGTGTGTGTGTGTGTGTGTGTGTGTGTGTGTGTGTGTGTGTGTGTGTGTGTGTGTGTGTGTGTTACTGTAGACTGAGAAGGGCAGTTTTAGACAGCCTGTCATGTAAGAGAGGCTCAATGGCAGAAACACCAGCTTCATATAAACCTCTCTTCTCTCTCTCTCTCTCTCTCTCTCTCTCTCTCTCTCTCTCTCTCTCTCTCTCTCTCTCTCTCTCTCTCTCTCTCTGCCTCATTCTCCCCCACACTCTCTCTCCACTCTGCTTCTGCCGGCCCTCCCCCTCTCTCTTTCTCTCCTCTCCCTCCTCTCCCCCTCTCCCTCTCCCTCCTCTCCCTCCTCTCCCTCCTCTCCCCCCCTCCCTCACAGGCCTGTGGCTTGTCTCTGCTGTAATATTTAACAGGACAGTTTAAAGTGACATGTTGCTTCTGTTTCAACCAGTCAAGATGGCTTCAGGAGGACCAGACATTCAAAACACACAACAAATGGACACAACAACCCACAGAGCCCGCACTCCTCCTCTCCTCTCCTCTCCTCTCCTCTCCTCTCCTCTCCTCTCCTCTCCTCATATCTATGCTGTCACTATGATGGAAGAACACATCTCTGGTGAGTAAAAACACAATATATTCAAACTCATGGAACAGAGAGATCAACAGCTATGGCTCAGGTCTTTATTCAGTGGTACTAGAAGCCATGAACAGAAAAGCCAAGGCACTCTTTACATACAGTATGTGATGTACATGAAAAAGCCTTGATTCATTTTCAGCAGCAATGTTTAGAAGTTACTCCGTGAACCCAATCCTACCATATTTTGATTGAACCGGTTCCATAAATGTATGACTATTGTATATCTCATGTTGATATGTTGTTGACATCCATAACCAGAGTGTGTAATGACCCAGAGAATCATGCGCTGGAGCTTTGTAGCATGCAGAGGGGAACGTGCATATGCATCCAGACATGGATCAGATGGATTTAATGGGTTTATGTGAATAATTAATCTATCTGGGATGTCTGGTCTCTTGAATACTAAATATTAACGGCCAGCTAAACTGGTATTAAGCTGCCGAGCTTCTGAAGAAGAGCCATTGCATATATTATTAGTGAATATTCTAAATGCTCACCACAGGACCAGTGATGTGGGCCCCATCCCTACTGACACACAGATAGTTCATGTTGAACATATATAGTACAGGTGGACTTAATGTCCATAGTCAACATGTTTAAATGGTTTCTAGTTGTTGGTGTGTGGGGCGTGGTGGGGCGTGGTGGGGCGGGATGGGGCGTGGTGGGGCGGGTTAGGGCGTGGTGGGGCGTGGTGGGGCGGGATGGGGCGTGGTGGGGGGGGTAGGGCGTGGTGGGGCGTGTTGTGGTGGGGCCGAGTGAGGCGTGGTGGGGCCGGGTGAGGCGTGGTGGGGCGTGGTGGGGCGTGGTGGGCCCGGTGAGGCGTGGCGGGGTGGGGCGTGGTGAGGCGTGGTGGGGCGTGGTGGGGCGTGGTGAGGCGTGGTGGGGCGTGGTGGGGCGTGGTGGGGCGTGGTGGGGCGTGGTGAGGCGGGGTGGGGGCGTGGTGGGGCGTGGTGGGGCGTGGTGAGGCGTGGTGGGGCGTGGTGAGGCGTGGTGGGGTGTGGTGTAGCGTGGATTTGAAGTGTGTGTGTTGATTGTAAATGGATATTTCTCCTAGTGAGGCAGACATGCTCCATCACTGCTGGTGTGCTGTATCCTGAGGGGGTGTTGTGGTAGTAACCACGGTCACACACAAACTCATCTATCACCACTTACACACACACACACACATACATGCAGAAACACAAACACACGCAGACACACACATACACACAAGCATGTGCACACACTCATCCATCAGCTATCAGGTCCTAAAACTAACAGACAAAATAATTGCCATGGGCCTTCAGAATATGGGACAGGGATAGTATAAGGTAGACAGTAATATACATAGCCCATCAGGCTTGGTAATTTTTCCCTGCCCAGTCAGTGTTGTTATGAGATCTATTAACAGCCAGACCATAGAATACTACTTTTCACACTCGAGATCGTCCTAAGAGAACATACCTTACGCCTCTCTTTTTCCTATGGTCTTGCAGGGTGGGTGTGGTTGTAGATGTGTGTGTGCACTCGTTCAGGCGTGTGTGTGTGCAGGCGTGCATGTGTGTGTGTGTGTGCAGGCGTGCATGTGTGTGTGTGTCTGGAATGGAAAAAGCTCCCTTTAGACATGTAATGTGTCTACCGCGTTCTCACCGTCAGAAAAACTGGAAAAATACAAGTTGTCACAATAAATAACAGCCTCTCTCTCTCTTTCTCGATATCTAGCCCTCCTTCTTTTTTCTCCCTCTTGTCTCTCTCTCTCTCTCTCCCTCCATCTTTCCTTCTCTCTCTTTCACTCTCTCCCTCTCTTTCTTTCCCTCTTTCTCTTTCTCTCACTTTCTATCACTCTCCTTCTCGTCTCTCTCCCTCCCTCACTCTGTTTTCTCTCTCTCTCTCTCTCTCTCTCTCTCTCTCTCTCTCTCTCTCTCTCTCTCACTCATATCTCCATGTGCTCTTTTCAATCCTCTCCGACCATCTTTCAGCAGGATAGAACAGTGGCCTCTGGTAAGACGAGGGGGGGCGGTCTATGTATATTTGTAAACAACAACTGGTGCACAAAATCTAAGGAAGTCTCAAATTTTGTCCACCTGAGGTAGAGAATCTCACGATAAACTGTAGACCACACTATTTACCAAGAGGGATTTCATCTATATTCTTTGTAGCTGTCTATTTACGACCACAAACCTATGCTGGCACTAAGACCTCACTCAATGAGCTGTATAAGGTCATAAGCAAACAGGAAGACGCTCATCCAGAGGCGGTGCTCCTAGTGGCAGGGGACTTTAATGCAGGGAAACTTAAATCTGTTTTACCTCATTTCTACCTTTACTCCACACACAGAGATCCGTACAAAGCTCTCCCTCGCCCTCCATTTGGCAAATCTGACCATAATTCTATCCTCCTGATTCCTGCTTACAAGCAAAAACTAAAGCAGAAATAAAAAAGTAGGCAGATGAAACCGATGCTAAGTTACAGGACTGTTGCTAGCACAGACTGGAATATGTTCCGGGATTCTTCCGATGGCATTGAGGAGTACACCACATCAGTCACTGGCTTCATCAATAAGTGCATCGATGACATCATCCCCACAGTGACTGTACGCTCAATACCCCATAGGGATACAAAGGGAAGCACAGCCGCGAGCTGCCCAGTGACGCGAGCCTACCAGAAGAGTTATATTACTGCTATGCTCCCTTCGAGGCAAATACCACTGAAACATGCATGAGAGCATCAGCTGTTCCAGACGACTATGTGATCATGCTCTCTGTAGCCGATGTGAGTAAGACCTTTAAACAAGTCAACGTTCACAAGGCCGTAGGGCCAGACGGATTACCAGCACGTGTACTCCGAGCATGCACTGACCAACAGGCAAGTGTCTTCAATGACATTTTCAACCTGTCCCTGACTGAGTCTGTAATACCAACATGTTTCAAGCAGACCACCATAGTCCCTGTGCCCAAGAACACTAAGGTAACCTGCCTAAATGACTACCGACTAGTAGCACTCACGTCTGTAGCAATGAAGTGCTTTGAAAGGCTGGTCATGGATCACATCAAGACCATTAGCCCAGAAACCCTAGACCCACTCCAATTTGCATACCGCCCCAACAGATCCACAGATGATGCAATCTCAATTGCACTCCACACTCCCTTTTCCCACCTGGACAAAAGGAACACCTATGTGAGAATGCTATGCATTGACTACAGCTCAGCGTTCAACAACATAGTGCCCTCAAAGCTCATCACTAAGCTAAGGACCCTGGGAGTAAACACCTCCCTCTACAACTGGATCCTGGACTTCCTGACGGGCCACCCACAAGTGGTAAGGGAAGGTAACAACACATCCGCCACTCTGATCCTCAACACGGGGGCCCCTCTAGGGTGCATGCTCAGTCCCATCCTGTACTCCCTGTTCACTCATGACTACATGGCCAGGCATAACTCCAACACCATCAATAAGTTTGCCGATAACACAACAGTGGTAGGCCTGATCACCGACAACGATGAGACAGCCTATAGGGAGGAGGTCAGAGACCTAGCCATGTGGTGCCAGGACAACAACCTCTCCCTCAACGTGATCTAGACAGAGGAGATGATTTTGGCATACAGGAAAAGGAGGACCGAGCGCTCCCACATTCTCATCGATGGGGCTGTTGTGGAGCGGGTCGAGAGTTTCAAGTTCCTTGGTGTCCACATCACCAACAAACTATCATGGTCCAAACACAACAAGACAGTCGTTAAGAGGGCACGACAAAACCTATTCCCCCTCAGGAGACTGAAAAGATTTGGCATGGGTCCTCAGATCCTCAAAAAGTTCTACAGCTGCACCATCGAGAGCATCCTGACGGGTTGCATCACTGCCTGGTATGAGAACAGATCATCCTCCGACCGCAAGGCACTACAGACGGTAGTGCGTACAGCCCAGTACATTGCTGGGACCAAGCTTTCTGCCATCCTGGACCTATATGCTAGGCGGCGTCAAAGGAAGCCCCATTTTTTTTAAAGACTCCAGCCACCGAAGTCATACACTGTTCTCTCTGCTACCGCACGGCAAGCGATACAGGAGCAAGTCGAGGTCCAAAAGGCTTCTTAACAGCTTCTACCCCCAAGCCATAAGACTGCTGAACAATTTATCAAATGGCCACTCGGCTATTTGCATTGACACCCGCCTTTGTTTTTACACTGCTGCTACTCGCTGTTTATTATCTATGCATAGTCACTTTACCACTACCTACATGTACAAATGACATTGACTAACCTGTACCCCCTCACATTGACTCTGTACCAGTACCCCCTATATATAGCCTCATTATTTTAATTTTATTATGGTCCTTTTTATTTATAAAAATAAATTTAAAAATAACTTTAGTTTATTTAGTAAATATTTTCTTAGCTCTATTTTCTTAAAACTGCATTGTTGGTTAAGGGCTTGTAAGTAAGAATGTCACAGTGAGGTCTACTACACCTGTTGTATTCTTTAAACTGCATTGTTGGTTAAGGGCTTGTAAGTAAGAATGTCACAGTGAGGTCTACTACACCTGTTGTATTCTTTAAACTGCATTGTTGGTTGAGGGCTTGTAAATAAGCATTTCACTGTTGTATTCTGCGCATGTGACAAATCAAATTTGATTCAATTTAAAATGCACTGTCAATTGTGGGACCTTTTATAGACAGATGTGTGCCTTTCCAAATCATGTCCAGTCGATTGAATTTACCACAGGTGGATTCCAATCAAGTTGTAGGAACATCTCAAGGATGATCAATGGAAACAGTCTATGGAGTCTCATAGCAAAGGGTCTGAATACTAAATAAGGTATTTCTGTTTTTTATTTCTAATATATTTGCAAAAATTTCTTAGAGCCTTTTTTGGCTTTGTCATTATGAGGTATTGTGTGTAGATTGATGAGAGGATTTAAAAAAAAAGTTTTTAGAATAAGGCTGTAACGTAGCAACATGTGGAAAAAGTCAAGGGTTCTGAAAACCTTCCGAATGCACAGAATGTGACGATGTCTCACCCCTCCTTCTCCTACTCCCCTGTCCCTCCCCTATTCCCTCCCTCCTCACGTGGGTTTTTATTTTCTAACAGGTGACCTTTGGTGACGTCTGTAAGGATAACCCCTGCCCTTGGGCTCCGGAGACCCTTCTCTGCTGCAGGTCTGCCCCAACACACTGTAAACAACACCTGCAACGTAGGACACACACAGGCTCTTTATATATCTACCACATGTAGACAGGTCCCTGGCCGCTGTGCACAGACTGGGGAAGACCTCCAAGAGAGCTATACTAAACATCACTCTCCTCTCCTCTCCTCTCCTCTCCTCTCCTCTCCTCTCCTCTCCTCTCCTCTCCTCTCCTCTCCTCTCCTCTCCTCTCCTCCCCTCTCCTCTCCTCTCCTCTCCTCTCAGCCTGTCAGGCAAGATGGCCCTCTGCCAGAGATATGGTTGCCTGTGGACTAGGAATTGTAAGGTTCATAGCGTTGGGGGTGAGAGGAGGTTACTCTTTGATAGATTCATAACATATGGGCCCCATCATGTCTGCCAGGGAGAGAGACTGGTTTACACTGAATCTATGTAACAAATCAGAAATAGACAGCCCACACTGCAACACAGTTAAGTGTGTATTTTGAAAATAATAGTTTGAGTCAAATCTACAAAAGCCTGCTTGCTGAGAACCATAAACATGTCATTTTTTGTTTGTATTACCTCACTAATATTTAGGTTTTCAAATAATTCCTTTTTAACAGGTGCGTTAACAGTGTTTCCGTAGGTTTACACACAGATATAAATAGAACGATAGAATCTCTATGGATTTACCCTTCACTAGATCACTGGCAGTAGGTAGCAGTAGACAGGCTGGTGCATCATGGTGGAATGAGCTTCATCCCAAATGGCACCCTATTCCCTATATAGTGCACTACTTTTGACCAAAACCCATAGAGACTACATAAGGAATAGGGTGCCATTTGGGACACACACATGGTGTCTTAGTTGGCTGAATAGGCCCAGCTGTGTCCTTCTCTCTCCTTTGGACTGGGGCTGGGTACAGGGAGATCAGGGAGGAGGGAGGAGGTTGGGGTGGAGGGTAGAGGGCTGCACATCTGTTGGCTGGTCACAGTAGAATGCACAGGTCCCCTGGCACCCACTTACTCCTGACCTGTGTGTGAGCTCAGCCACCTGGGACCACGACAGCTTGACTGGAACATCCGGTGGGTCACAGTAGCTTCCTGGCTGTGAAAAGACTGCCCTGATCTCCCTCCCTCCCTCCCCCTTCCTTTCTGTCTCTCTCTCTCTATATATACAGTATATAATAATAATAATCTAATGGTATATATTTCATTTAG
>NC_088422.1:84726933-84801277 GCF_034236695.1 Oncorhynchus nerka
GTAAAGAGGGTGGTTGGGGATAGTGAGATGGAGTCTGGGTGATACAGTAATGAGGGTGGTCGGTGGTAGTGAGATGGAGGCTGGGTGATACAGTAAAGAGGGTGGTTGGGGATAGTGAGATGGAGGCTGGGTGATACAGTAAAGAGGGTGGTTGGGGATAGTGAGATGGAGTCTGGGTGATAAAGTAAAGAGGGTGGTTGGTGGTAGTGAGATGGAGTCTGGGTGATACAGTAAAGAGGGTGGTTGGGGATAGTGAGATGGAGGCTGGGTGATACAGTAAAGAGGGTGGTTGGTGTAGTGAGATGGAGTCTGGGTGATACAGTAAAGAGGATGGTTGGGGATAGTGAGATGGAGGCTGGGTGATACAGTAAAGAGGGTGGTTGGGGATAGTGAGATGGAGGCTGGGTGATACAGTACAGAGGGTGGTTGGTGGTAGTGAGATGGAGGCTGGGTGATACCCAAACCCAGCCTCAACCAGACTTAACCAGCCGTACCCAAACCCAGTCTCAAGCAGCCTTAACCAGCCGTACCCAAACCCAGCCTCAAGCAGCCTTAACCAGCCATACCCAAACCCAGCCTCAAGCAGCCTTAACCAGCCGTACCCAAACCCAGCCTCAAGCAGCCTTAACCAGCCGTACCCAAACCCAGCCTCAACCAGCCTTAACCAGCCGTACCCAAACCCAGACTCAAGCATTCTTAACCAGCCGTACCCAAACCCAGCATCAACCAGCCTTAACCAGCCGTACCCAAACCCAGTCTCCAGCAGCCTTAACCAGCCATACCCAGACCCTGCCCTGCTCAGCCCCAGTCCATTCACAATCCATTTACAGGTCAGTTCATCTCTCCCCAGAACAGCAGAACTCCTAATGTCTCCAAAAGTGATCTGTTTTGAGAAGGTAGAAGTTGTCCCTAACTACTAATCCAGGAACAGATAAAGTATGGGTTTGTCCCAAATGGCACCTTATTCCTTATGGGCCCTGATCAAAAGTACTGCACTATATAGTTTAGTACTGCTCTATAATGGTTCGGGCTAGGCCCCTTAGTTCCAGTGAAGGGAAATCTTAACGCTACAGCATACAATGACATTCTAGATGATTCTGTGCTTCCAACTTTGTGGCAACAGTTCAGGGAAGGCCCTTTCCCAATTCAGAATGACAATGCCCCAATGCATAAAGCGAGGTCCATACAGAAATGGTTTGTTGAGATCGGTGTGGAAGCACTTGACTGGCCTGCATAAAGCCCTGACCTGAACCCCATCAAACACCTTTGAGATTCATTGAAATGCCGACTGCGAGACAGACCTAATCGCCTAACATCAGTGTCCAACCTCACCAATGCTCTTGTGGCTGAATGGAAGCAAGTCCTCGCAGCAATGTTCCAACATCTAGTGGAAAGCCTTCACAGAAGAGTGGAGGCTGTTAAAGCAGCAATGTTCCAACATCTAGTGGAAAGTCTTCCCAGAAGAGTGGAGGCTGTTAAAGCAGCAAAGGGAGGACCAACTCTATATGAATTTGGAATGAGATGTTCGACGAGCAGGTGTCCACATACTTTTTTGACATGTAGTGTATATCAAGTGTCTCTCTCTCTCCCTCTCTCTCTCTCTCTCTCTCTCTCTCTCTCTCTCTCTCTCTCTCTCTCTCTCTCTCTCTCTCTTTCTCTCTCTCTCTCTCTCTCTCTCTCTCTCTCTCTCTCCATCTCTCTCTCTCTCTCTCTCTCTCTCTCTCTCTCTCTCTCAGTATGCTCCCTCTCTCTCTCTCTCTCTCTCTCTCTCTCTCTCTCTCTCTCTCTATTTCTCTCTCCATCTCTCAGTATGCTCCCTCCTCTCTCTCTCTCTCTCTCTCTCTCTCTCTCTCTCTCTCTCTCTCTCTCATCTCTCAGTATGCCTCTCTCTCTCTCTCTACCCCTCTGTCCTACCCCTCTGTCCTACCCCTCTCTCTCTCTCTCTCTCTCTCTCTCCCACCCCCTTCTCTTTCACCCCCTTCTCTTTCTCTCAGTGACGTGTGGAGCCACACACGTAGTGTCAGGCAGACAGGGACACTCACTCACTATTCTGACGTCTCCCACCTACCACTAGGCTGTCGTTTATCAAACCTCCTCTCACTATCACGCCATTTTCTCTTCCTCTCCATGGGAGCGGAGCGGACTGATGGAGGGGACTGATAGGTGCCTGTACACACACACACATACAAACAAAGACACACACGCACACTCTGAACAGACTCTTAACAGTCCGTCAATCAGCCACTGATCATCCTGATCAAATAGAGGACAGATCAATTAGTCATGATCCACAGAGACAAACTGCCCTGCTCTGCATGTGGAGGTAAAGGATAGACAGATCATCCATCTCTCCATTCATCTCTCAATCCATCTCTCCATTCATCTTCCCTCTCTCTATCCCTCTCTCTGCTGGTGCTGGCCTGGTCTGTTTATCAGTTTATCTGTTAATTCCCTCTCTCCCTCTCTCCTGCCTCAGAGATCTCTTCTCTTCTCCAGGAGGAGACACTTATCCTCCCATTACTGCTGAATAATGGAATATGAAATAACGAGAGGTGTGTGTGTGTGTGTGTGTGTGTGTGTGTGTGTGTGTGTGTGTGTGTGTGTGTGTGTGTGTGTGTGTGTGTGTGTGTGTGTGTGTGTGTGTGTGTGTGTGTGTGTGTGTGTGTGTGTGTGTGTGTGTGTGAGAGAGAGAGAATATGTTTGTGTGGATATGTTTGTGTGTGTTGAAGGGAAGTGAGTCATGGTGTGCTGTGAGCAATGAGAGGTCCTTTCTGCTGTGTGATTTATCCTGGCCTGTTCAGAAAGCTAACATATGTATCTGATCATCAGAGCCAATATTCAGGTAGGCAGGCAGGGCTGGAGGAGAGATATGGACCAGCTCAGCTCTCCTCTACTGAAGGACAGAGCCAGGTTTTTCCCTGCACCACTTCACTAGCAAACACACACACACACACACACATTTTCTCTCTGCATCAATATGAAGCAGAGGTCATTCCAAGGTCAGGTCAATACAGTGTTTAAAAAACATTTAGCTGCCGTTTGCTTTTGTCCCTCTGTTGATCTGTTTTTCTTTTTATCCCTGTTTTGTGTTTATACCTGTAGTTTGTGTTGTCTATTGAGTGTCATTTTGTAATAAGGGTCTGATTTGGTGCATGTACACACAGGCACATACACACACACACACACACACACACACACACACACACACACACACACACACACACACACACACACACACACACAGGCACAGGTGGGTGAGAGTAGGCAACAATCCATCCGCCACGCTGGCCCTTAACACGGGGGCCCTCAGGGATGCGAACACCTGAGGGGTGTTCGCTTTAGTAGTGCAGATAGATTGTAGATTCCATCAATGTAATTTTCTGCATGATTTCCAATCCCCCATATGTTTGTAAATATAAACAGTACCAGTCAACAGTTTGGACACACTCCAGGATTTTTCTTGATTTTTACTATTTTCTACATTGTAGAATAACAGTGAAGACATCAAAACTATGAGCATTCTCTCAACCAGCTTCATCAGGTAGTCCCCTGGAATGCATTTCAATTAATATCAACAACATAGCGCAGGCCGTAGGAAGTGTAATGAACACAATGGGAGACAGAGAGCTGGTTTCAGGCGCAGGGCGCAGCAGGTTTTTATTGTAATGGATCACATTTACATTACATTTAAGTCATTTAGCAGACGCTCTTATCCAGAGCGACTTACAAATTGGTGCTCTCACCTTATGACATCCAGTGGAACAGCCACTTTACAATAGTGCATCTAGGTCCTTTAAGGGGGGTGAGAAGGATTACTTTATCCTATCCTAGGTATTCCTTAAAGAGGTGGGGTTTCAGGTGTCTCCGGAAGGTGGTGATTGACTCCGCTGTCCTGGCGTCGTGACATGTAGTGTATATCAAGTGTCTCTCTCTCTCCCTCTCTCTCTCTCTCTCTCTCTCTCTCTCTCTCTCTCTCTCTCTCTCTCTCACATTAGGAGGCAGGTAGCTGGGTCCAGGGGCAGGCAGAAGGTCATACACAGGGGGTCCAAAAAGGCAACAGTACAGGCAGGGAAAAGGCTAGTAACTTCATCCGGGAGATCAGACAATAGGTTGATAAAAGGAAATGTGATAGGCTAAGGTACAGGCAGGGTATAGACAACAACTATCATACACGAGAGGATTACATTACAGGAAAAAACAGCACTCCGAATAGAAGTGTGTGACAAAACAAACAATACCTCACAGAGATGTGGTGCAAAGAACTGAACTAAATAGTGCATGATAATGACATACAGGTGTGTGAACAGGTGATCAGAATTCAGGTGATTGGAATCTGGAGAGTCAGCTGCGTTCAGGGGATCTATGTGTTTGAGAGTGTGGGATGGAAAGTGAACTGCGTTTAGGGGATCTATGTGTTTGAGAGTGTGGGCTGGATAGTGAACTGCGTTCAGGGGATCTATGTGTTTAAGAGTGTGGGATGGAAAGTGGGTTGGAAAGTGAACTGCGTTTAGGGGATCTATGGGTTTGAGAGTGTGGTCTGGAAAGTGAACTGCGTTTAGGAGATCTATGTGTTTGAGAGTGTGGGCTGGATAGTGAACTGCGTTTAGGGGATCTATGTGTTTGAGAGTGTGGGCTGGAAAGTGAACTGCGTTTAGGGGATCTACGTGTTTGAGAGTGTGGGCTGGAAAGTGGGCTGGAAAGTAAACTGCGTTTAGGGGATCTATGTGTTTGAGAGTGTGGGCTGGAAAGTGAACTGCGTTCAGGGGATCTATGTGTTTGAGAGTGTGGGCTGGATAGTGAACTGCGTTTAGGGGATCTATGTGTTTGAGAGTGTGGGCTGGAAAGGGAACTGCGTTTAGGGGATCTACGTGTTTGAGAGTGTGGGCTGGATAGTGAACTGCGTTCAGGGGATCTACGTGTTTGAGAGTGTGGGCTGGATAGTGAACTGCGTTTAGGGGATCTATGTGTTTGAGAGTGTGGGCTGGATAGTGAACTGCGTTCAGGGGATCTATGTGTTTGAGAGTGTGGGCTGGATAGTGAACTGCGTTTAGGGGATCTATGTGTTTGAGAGTGTGGGCTGGATAGTGAACTGCGTTCAGGGGATCTACGTGTTTGAGAGTGTGGGCTGGATAGTGAACTGCGTTCAGGGGATCTACGTGTTTGAGAGTGTGGGCTGGATAGTGAACTGCGTTCAGGGGATCTACGTGTTTGAGAGTGTGGGCTGGAAAGTGAACTGCGTTCAGGGGATCTATGTCTTATTTTTTTTATTTTTTTTATTCACCTTTATTTAACCAGGTAGGCTAGTTGAGAACAAGTTCTCATTTACAACTGAGACCTGGCCAAGATAAAGCATAGCAGTGTGAACAGACAGCAACACAGAGTTACACATGGAGTAAACAATAAACAAGTCAATAACACAGTAGAAAAAAGGAAAAAAGGAAAAAAGGAGTCTATATACATTGTGTGCAAAAGCCATGAGGAGGTAGGTGAATAATTACAATTTAGCAGATTAACACTGGAGTGATAAATGATCAGATGGTCATGTGCAGGTAGAGATACTGGTGTGCAAAAGAGCAGAAAGTAAATAAATAAAAACAGTATGGGGATGAGGTAGGTAAATTGGGTGGGCTATTTACTGATGGACTATGTACAGCTGCAGCGATCGGTTAGCTGCTCAGATAGCAGATGTTTAAAGTTGGTGAGGGAGATAAAAGTCTCCAACTTCAACGATTTTTGCAATTCGTTCCAGTCACATGCAGCAGAGAACTGGAAGGAAAGGCGGCCAAAGGAGGTGTTGGCTTTAGGGATGATCAGTGAGATACACCTGCTGGAGCGTGTGCTACGGGTGGGTGTTGCCATCGTGACCAGTGAACTGAGATAAGGCGGAGCTTTACCTAGCATGGACTTGTAGATGACCTGGAGCCAGTGGGTCTGGCGACGAATATGTAGCGAGGGCCAGCTGACTAGAGCATACAGCTCACAGTGGTGGGTGGTATAAGGTGCTTTAGTAACGAAGCGGATGGCACTGTGATAAACTGCATCCAGTTTGCTGAGTAGAGTATTGGAAGCCATTTTGTAGATGACATCGCCGAAGTTGAGGATCGGTAGGATAGTCAGTTTTACTAGGGTAAGTTTGGCGGCGTGAGTGAAGGAGGCTTTGTTGCGAAATAGAAAGCAGATTCTAGATTTGATTTTGGATTGGAGATGTTTGATATGAGTCTGGAAGGAGAGTTTACAGTCTAGCCAGACACCTAGGTACTTATAGATGTCCACGTATTCTAGGTCGGAAGCATCCAGGGTGGTGATGCTAGTCGGGCGTGCTGGTGCAGGCAGCGAACGGTTGAAAAGCATGCATTTGGTTTTAATAGCGTTTAAGAGCAGTTGGAGGCCACGGAAAGAGTGTTGTATGGCGCGGAGGGCACGTTTGGATGTTAGATAGCACAGTGTCCAAGGAAGGGTCAGAAGTATACAGAATAGTGTCGTCTGCGTAGAGGTGGATCAGGGAATCGCCCGCAGCAAGAGCAACATCATTGATATATACAGAGAAAAGAGTCTGCCCGAGAATTTAACCCTATGGCACCCCCATAGAGACTGCCAGAGGACCGGACAACATGCCCTCCGATTCGCCCCCAGGTGGTGAGGGTAGGCAACAACATCTCCTCCCCGCTGATCCTCAACACGGGGGCCCCAAAAGGGTGCGTTCTGAGCCCTCTCCTGTACTCCCTGTTCACCCACGACTGCGTGGCCACGCACGCCTCCAACTCAATCATCAAGTTTGCGGACGACACAACAGTGGTAGGCTTGATTACCAACAACGACGAGACGGCCTACAGGGAGGAGGTGAGGGCCCTCGGAGTGTGGTGTCAGGAAAATAACCTCACACTCAACGTCAACAAAACTAAGGAGATGATTGTGGACTTCAGGAAACAGCAGAGGGAACACCCCCCTATCCACATCGATGGAACAGTAGTGGAGAGGGTAGCAAGTTTAAGTTCCTCGGCATACACATCACAGACAAACTGAATTGGTCCACTCACACAGACAGCGTCGTGAAGAAGGCACAGCAGCGCCTCTTCAACCTCAGGAGGCTGAAGAAATTCGGCTTGTCACCAAAAGCACTCACAAACTTCTACAGATGCACAATCGAGAGCATCCTGGCGGGCTGTATCACCGCCTGGTACGGCAACTGCTCCGCCCTCAACCGTAAGGCTCTCCAGAGGGTAGTGAGGTCTGCACAACGCATCACCGGGGGCAAACTACCTGCCCTCCAGGACACCTACACCACCCGATGTTACAGGAAGGCCATAAAGATCATCAAGGACATCAACCACCCGAACCACTGCCTGTTCACCCCGCTATCATCCAGAAGGCGAGGTCAGTACAGGTGCATCAAAGCTGGGACCGAGAGACTGAAAAACAGCTTCTATCTCAAGGCCATCAGACTGTTAAACAGCCACCACTAACATTGAGTGGCTGCTGCCAACACACTGACATTGACACTGACCCAACTCCAGCCACTTTAATAATGGGAATTGATGGGAAATGATGTAAATATATCACTAGCCACTTTAAACAATGCTACCTTATATAATGTTACTTACCCTACATTATTCATCTCATATGCATACGTATATACTGTACTCTATATCATTGACTGCATCCTTATGTAATACATGTATCACTAGCCACTTTAACTATGCCACTTTGTTTACTTTGTCTACATACTGATCTCATATGTATATACTGTACTCGATACCATCTACTGTATGCTGCCCTGTACCATCACTCATTCATATATCCTTATGTACATATTCTTTATCCCCTTACACTGTGTATAAGACAGTAGTTTTGGAATTGTTAGTTAGATTACTTGTTGGTTATTACTGCATTGTCGGAACTAGAAGCACAAGCATTTCGCTACACTCGCACTAACATCTGCTAACCATGTGTATGTGACAAATAAAATTTGATTTGATTTGATTTGATTTTGACACACTAATCTCTGTCTGCAAAGTAGTTGGTGATGTGTGTTTGAGAGTGTGGGCTGGAAAGTGAGCTGCGTTCAGGGGATCTACGTGTTTGAGAGTGTGGGCTGGAAAGTGAACTGCGTTCAGGGGATCTACGTGTTTGAGAGTGTGGGCTGGAAAGGGAACTGCGTTCAGGGGATCTACGTGTTTGAGAGTGTGGGCTGGAAAGGGAACTGTGTTCAGGGGATCTACGTGTTTGAGAGTGTGGGCTGGAAAGTGGGCTGGAAAGTGAACTGCGTTTGGGGGATCTACGCGTTTGAGAGTGTGGGCTGGAAAGGGAACTGCGTTTGGGGGATCTACGTGTTTGAGAGTGTGGGCTGGTAAGTGGGCTGGAAAGTGAACTGCGTTTGGGGGATCTACGCGTTTGAGAGTGTGGGCTGGAAAGGGAACTGCGTTTGGGGGATCTACGCGTTTGAGAGTGTGGGCTGGAAAGTGGGCTGGAAAGTGAACTGCGTTTGGGGGATCTACGTGTTTGAGAGTGTGGCCTGGAAAGGGAACTGCGTTTAGGGGATCTATGTGTTTGAGAGTGTGGGCTGGAAGCAGACGTTACAGGAAGCTCTCTGATCCATTTATATGCAGATGACACAGTCTTATACTCAGCTGGCCCCTCCCCGGATTATGTGTTAAACACTCTTAAAACAAAACTTTCTTAGTGTCCAAAAAGCTTTCTCTGCCCTTAACCTTGTTCTGAACACCTCCAAAACAAAGGTCACGTGTTATGGTAAGAGGAATGAACGTCTCTCCAATGGTGTGATTACTATCTCTGAGGGTTTAGAACTTGGGAGTATGACTAGACTAGACTGTCCTTCTCTCAGGACATATCAAAGCTGCAGGTTGGTTTCCTCTACTTAATCGCTCCTCTTTCTCCCCAGCTGCCAAACTAACCCTGATTCAGATGACCATCCTAACCATGCTAGATTACAGAGACCTACTTTATAGATCGGCAGGTAAGGGTGCTCTCAAGCGACTAGATGTTCTTTACCATTCGGCCATGAGATTTGCCACCAATGCTCCTTATAGGACACATCACTGCACTCTATACTCCTCTGTCAACTGGTCATCTCTGTGTACCCTTCACAAGACACACTGGTTGATGCTTATTTATTAAACCCTCGTAGGCCTCACTCCCCCTTAACTGAGAGACCTCCTGCAGCCCTCATCCTCCACATACAACACCTATTCTCCCCCGTCACATTCTGTTCAAGGTCCCCAAAGCACACACATCCCTGGGTCGCTCCTCTTTTCAGTTCGCTGCAGCCAGTGACTGGAACGAGCTGCAAAAAACACTCAAACTGGACAGTTTTATCTCCATCCCTTCATTCAAAGACTCCATCATGGACACTCTGTTGTGGCTGCTTCGCATGATGTATTGTTGTCTCTATGTTCTTGCCTTTGTGCTGTTGTCTGTGCCCAATAGTGTTTGTACCATGTTTTATGTTGCTATCATGTTGTTGTTTTCTTGTGCTGCTACCATGTTGTGCTGCTGCCATGTTGTGTTGCTACCATGTTGTTGTCATGTTGTGTTGCTACCATGTTGTTGTCATGTTGTGCTGTTACCAGGTTGTTGTCATGTGGTGTTTCTACAATGTTGTTGTCATGTTGAGTTGCTACCATGTTGTTGTTATTTTGTTTTGATACCATGTTTTTGTCATGTTGTGTTGCTACCATGTTGTTGTCATGTGGTGTTTCTACCATTTTATTGTCATGCAGTGTTGCTACCATGTAGTTGTCATGTGGTGTTGCTAACATGTTGTTGTCATGTTGTGGTGCTACCATGTCTTTGTCATGTTGTGTTGCTTCCATATTGTCATGTTGTGTTGCTACCATGTTTTGTCATATGGTGATAATACCATGTTGTTGTCATGTTGTGTTGCTACCATTTTGATGGCATGTTGTGATGCGACCATGTTGTTTTCATGTTGTAATGCTGCCATGTTGTTGTCATGTTGTTTTGCTACCATGTTGTTGTCTTGTGGTGTTGCTACAGTGTTGTTGTCATGTGGTGTTGCTACCATATGGTTGTCATGTGGTGTTGCTACCATGTGGTTGTCATGTGGTGTTGCTACCATGTTTTTTTCATGCTTTGTTGATGTCATGTTGTGTTGCTACCATGTTGTTGGTATGTGGTGTTGCTGCCATGTTGTTGTCATGTTGTGATGCTACCATGTTGTTGTCATGTTATGTTGCTACCATGTTGTTGTCATGTGGTGTTGAATTTCTTCTTAACTGACTTGCCTAGTCAAATAAATGTTAAATACAAAATAAAAACTACGGACCAAGTATATTTTACATTCGTAATCTTGTTGGTTTTAGTCCCATCCTTCAACTCCACTCAACCCCTCCCATCTATCTCTGAACATCGTCTAGTTTTGATTTCTATTTGCCATATATTTATCAACTGTGTAACATATTTGTGGGCTGTTTGGGATTAGCCGTTCAATAGTTGCAATGGGGGCTATTTTGGGAGCTTGGCCAGCCCCCATACTAGAGAGCGGCATCGACGTGCACACCACACCCGTAGGTAGGACAGATGACCAAATCATTAGCACGAGTCAATTGTCATGAAAAGATTGGTAACCTGCATATTCTCCACAATGCATGTGTTCGTTATATAGTCCAAATATGATTTAAGATACATCACGTCGGAGGTCGTCATTACAGTATATACCTCACATGCGACTGTGATAATACTATGTCATTTGTATGCTTACAAAGTGTATTAAATTAGTTATCTGACTTCATTAAGTTTATTTGAATCCACCTCAATCAGTGTAGATGAAGTGGAGGAGACTGATTAAAGAACGATTTTTAAGTCTTGAGACAATTGAGACATGGATTGCGTATGAGTTCCATTCAGAGAGTGAATGGGCAAGACATTGCCTTTGAACGGGGTAAGGTATTAGGTGTTCAATACAGTAATATGACATCTGTAACCCGCAACCGCAACCACAGGGCTCTTCGGGGGGGCAGTCACCCCAACGCATCACAGAGGGCACACTGCCTGCCCTCCAAGACATCTACAGCACAGGAAGGCCAAGCCATGGCCTGTTCACCCCACTACCATCTAGAAGCCGGAGACAGTACAGGTGCATCAAAGCTGGGACCGAGAGACTGATAAACAGCTTCCATCTCCCGGCCATCACTTGGCCAGTCATCACTTGCCAGCCTCCGCCCAGTACCCTTCCCTGAACCTTAGTCACTGTTACTAGCCAGCCTCCGCCCAGTACCCTGCTCTGAGCCTTAGTCACTGTTACTAGCCAGCCTCCGCCCAGTACCCTGCTCTGAGCCTTAGTCACTGTTACTAGCCAGCCTCCGCCCAGTACCCTGCTCTGAGCCTTAGTCACTGTTACTAGCCAGCCTCCGCCCAGTACCCTGCTCTGAGCCTTAGTCACTGTTACTAGCCAGCCTCCGCCCAGTACCCTGCTCTGAGCCTTAGTCACTGTTACTAGCCAGCCTCCGCCCAGGACCCTGCTCTGAGCCTTAGTCACTGTTACTAGCCAGCCTCCGCCCAGTACCCTGCTCTGAGCCTTAGTCACTGTTACTAGCCAGCCTCCGCCCAGTACGCTGCTCTGAGCCTTAGTCACTGTTACTAGCCGGCCTCCGCCCAGTACCCTGCTCTGAGCCTTAGTCACTGTTACTAGCCGGCCTCCGCCCAGTACCCTGCCCACCTTCCTAATATTGAGTTGCACCCCCCTCCCCCTTTTGCCCTCAGAACAACCTTAATTCATCGGGTATGGACTCTACAAGGTGTCAAATGTGTTCCACAGGGATGCTGGCCAATGTTGACTCCAATGCTTCCCACAGTTGTGTCAAGTTGGCTGGATTTCCTTTGATTGGTGGACCATTCTTGATACACATAGGAAATGGTTGAGTGTGAAAAGCCCAGCAGCGTTGCAGTTCTTGACACAAACCAGTTGGTCTGGCACCTACCACCATACTCTGTTTAAAGGTAAATGTTTTGTCTCGCCCATTCTCCCTCTGAATGCCACACATATACAATCCATGTCTCAATTGTCGCAATGCTTAAAAATCCTTCTTTAACCCGTCTCCTCTTCATCGTCACTGATTGAAGTGGATTTAAAAGGTGACATCAATAAGAGATCATAGCTTTCTCCTGGATTCACCTGGTCAGTCTGTCATGTTAGAGCATGTTTTGTACACTCAGTGTATATAGTTTTGCCTCCCAAAAATAAGCATTTTCATACACATCTAAAAATGTATGAATTAAAAATTGGAGAACAGTAATATTTTACACACATGAGAAATAATTTCTTATGAAAAAACATAACTGTACAAAATTGGTGGGTATTGCATTTTGGAAGTAAACTCTTGATATATTCCCTCACATTCCCCTTGGCAGCAGGTGTCCAGGGTTTTCCTCAGTGTTCTATTCTGTGGTACTAGATATCACAGCATCACAGCCGAAGGGCTGCTGGAGAGAGATGGTGAAATAAATCCCAGTGCAATGAAGAACAGACTGTCCAAGCGAGCGCTGTCCAAGCGAGCGCTGGTGTGTGCGTGTCAAAAATATGGCTGGTGTGTGTATGTGTGTGTGTGTGAGTGTACATGCGTGTGCCTGTATGAAATACAGCTAGTGTGTGTATGCTGTCTGGGTCCCACAGAGATGTTACAGGAGATTCATTTGTTTTTTCTTCCCTCCGGCGGGCTTCTTCTATCTCCAACAGACAGCCACAGTTCACTTGACCCAGACCAACCCAGCCTTATCCAGACCCAGCCTTACCCAGACCCAGCCTTATCTAGACCCAGCCTAATCTAGACCCAGCCTTATCTAGACCCAGCCTTATCCAGACTCAGCCTTATCCAGACCCAGTCTTATCCAGACCCAGTCTTACCCAGCCTTATCTAGACCCAGCCGTATCCAGACCCAACCTTATCCAGACCCAGTCTTACCCAGCCTTATCTAGACCCAGCCTTATCTAGACCCAGCCTTATCTAGACCCAGCCTTATCCAGACCCAGCCTTATCCAGACCCAGTCTTAACCAGCCTTATCCAGACCCAGTCTTACCCAGCCTTACCCAGACCCAGCCTTATCCAGACCCAGCCTTACCCAGACCCAGTCTTACCCAGCCTTACCCAGAACCAGTCTTATCCAGACCCAGTCTTACCCAGCCTTACCCAGAACCAGTCTTATCCAGACCCAGTCTTACCCAGACCCAGTCTTACCCAGACTTACCCAGAACCAGTCTTATCCAGACCCAGTCTTACCCAGCCTTACCCAGAACCAGTCTTATCCAGACCCAGTCTTATCCAGACCCAGCCTTATCCAGACCCAGTCTTACCCAGCCTTACCCAGACCCAGTCTTATCCAGACCCAGTCTTACCCAGCCTTACCCAGAACCAGCCTTACCCAGACCCAGTCTTACCCAGCCTTACCCAGCCGTTTCCTCCTAAGGAGCTGCCCCTTTTTTTCAATTTTCCCCTAACATTACATACCCAAATCTGTAGCTCAGGCCCTGAAGCAAGGATATGCATATTATTGGTACCATTTGAAAGGTAACACTTTGAAGTTTGTGGAAATGTGAAAGGAATGTAGGAGAATATAACAATAGATCTGGTAAAAGATAATACAAAGACAAAAACAAATGCTCTTTTGTATTTCTTTTGTACCATCAACTTTGAAATGCAAGAGAAAGGCCATAATGTATTTTTCCAGCCCAGGTGCAATTAATAACTTTTCATGTTCAACATTGTGCACTCTCCTCAAACAATAGCATGGTATTCTTTCACTGTAATAGCTACTGTAAATTGGACACCGATCCCGAAGAAGTTATCTAGACCCAGTCTTACCCAGCCTTACCCAGACCCAGTCTTACCGAGCCTTATCCAGACCCAGTTTTAACCAGCCTTATCCAGACCCACCCTTCCCAGCCTAATCCAGAACCAGTCTTACCCAGCCTTATCCAGACCCAGCCTTACCCAACCTTCACCAGACCCAGTCTTGCCCAGCCTTTTAGGCTGAAAATACTGCTGGCGTCGCGTGCACCCGGTTTAGGTTCCGTGTCATACTGACCCAGTCTTACCCAACCTTCACCAGACCCAGCCTTGCCCAGCCTTTCCCAGCCTAGGCTGAAAATAGGATGCACCTGAGCTTAATTTTGAGTCTCATAGCTAAAGATCTGAATACTTATGTTTAGGTTCCATTTCATTACATTTACATTTTACATTTAAGTCATTTAGTCTTATCCAGAGCGACTTAAAATTGGTGCTTCACCAGACATCCAGTGGAACAGCCACTTTAGTGCATCTTCTTTTAAGGGGGGTGAAGGATTACTTTATCCTATCCTAGGTATTCCTGAGGTGGGGTTTCAGGTGTCTCCGGAAGGTGGTGATTGACTCCGCTGTCCTGGCGTCGTGAGGGAGTTTGTTCCACCATTGGGGGCCAGAGCAGCCAGTTTTGACTGGGCTGAAAACTGTACTTCTCAGTGGTAGGGAGGCGAGCAGGCCAGAGGTGGATGAACGCAGTGCCCTTGTTTAGGTTCCGTGTCATACTGACCCAGTCTTACCCAACCTTCACCAGACCCAGGAGCTTGCCCAGCCTTTTAGGCTGAAAATACTGCTGGGAGCCCAGCCAACAGCGAGTGCACCAGACGGTTTGGTTCCGTGTCATACTGACCCAGTCTTACCCAACCTTATCCAGACCCAGTTTTACCCAGTCTTATCCAGACCCAGCCTTTCCCAGCCTAATCCAGACCCAGTCTTATCCAATCAAGTTGCAGAAACATCTCAAGGGTGATCAATGGAAACAGGATGCACCTGAGCTTAATTTTGAGTCTCATAGCTAAAGATCTGAATACTTATGTTAATAAGGTATTTCTGTTTTTTATTTTTAATACATTTGCGAAAATTTCTAAAAACCTGTTTTCACTTTGTCATTATGGGGTATTGTGTGTAGATTGACGAGGAAAACTATTAATTTAATACATTTTACAATAAGGCTGTAACATAACAAAATGTGGAAAAAAGTGAAGGTGTTTGAAAACTTTCCAAATGTACTGTAAATAGACACACACACTGCCCTGCTCTGTACGTGGAGGTAAAGGATAGACATATCATCCCTCTCTACAGCCTTCTTCCCTCTCTCTATCCCTCTCTCTGCTGGCCTGGTCTGTTTATCGGTTTATCTGTTAATTCCCTCTCTCCCTCTCTCCTGCCTCAGAGATCTCTCCTCTTCTCCAGGAGGAGACACTTATCTTCCCATCACTGCTGAGTAATGGAATATGAAGGAACGAGAGGGGTGTGTGTGTGTGCTTGTTTGTGTGTGAGTGAGTGAGTGAGTGTGTGCGTTTGTGCATGCGTGCTTGTTTGTGTGTGTGCCTGCAGGAGTGTGTGTGTGTGTGTGTGTGTGTGTGTGTGTGTGTGTGTGTGTGTGTGTGTGTGTGTGTGTGTGTGTGTGTGTGTGTGTGTGTGTGTGTGTGTGTGTTGAAGGGAAGTGAGTAATAGTGTATGGCTTGCTGTGAGCAATGAGAGGTCCTTTCTGCTGTGTGATTTATCCTGGCCTGTTCAGAAAGCTAACATATGTATCTGATCATCAGAGCCAATATTCAGGTAGGCAGGCAGGGCTGGAGGAGAGATATGGACCAGCTCAGCTCTCCTCTACTGAAGGACAGAGCCAGATTTTTCCCTGCACCACTTCACTAGCAAACACACACACACAAGTGACCACATGGACGCATGCACCCACACACACACACACACACACACACACACACACACACACACACACACACACACACACACACACACACACACACACACACACACACACACAAGGTCAGGGCAAAACAGATTAAACCGAGCTTCTAAAACCATTTTGCTGCCATTTGCTTTTTATCCAGAACTGTTGTTCTATTTCTGTTGTTGATGTTCTGTTGATGTTCTGTTGTTTTGATTTCTGATGTTCTGTTGTTCTGTTGTTTTCTGATGGAGTTCTGTTGTTCTGATGTTCTGGTGTTCTGGATGGAGTTTACTGTGGTCTGTTGTTGAGGGTTAGTTCTGCATGGTCTGGTGTTCTGGATGGAGGGTTTAGTTCTGTGTTCTGATGTTCTGTTGGATGGAGGGTTTACACTGCATGTTCTGTTGTTCTGATGTTCTGTTGTTCTGTGTTTTGATGATGTTCTGAATTCTGTTGTTCTGGGCAAAATGTTCTGAGCTTCTGTTCATGTTCTGTTGTTTTGATTTCTATAGTTCTGTTTCTGTTCTGATGTTCTGATGTTCTGTTGTTCTGTTGTTCTGTTTCTGATGTTCTGTTGTTCTGATGTTCTGTTGTTCTGTTTCTGTTTTGATGTTCTATAATTTCTGTTGTTTTGATGTTCTGTTGTTTTGAGTTCTGTTCTGATGTTCTAATGTTCTGTTCTGATGTTTGATGTTCTGTTGTTCTGATGTTCTGTTGTTCTGTTGTTTGTTCTGATGTTCTGTTCTGTTGTTTTGATGTTCTGTTGTTCTGATGTTCTGTTGTTTTGATGTTCTATAGTTCTGTTGTTCTGATGTTCTGTTGTTTTGATGTTCTATAGTTCTGTTGTTCTGATGTTCTGATGTTCTGTTGTTCTGTTGTTCTGCTGTTCTGCTGTTATGTTGTTCTGTTGTTTTGATGTTCTGTTGTTCTGATGTTCTGATGTTCTGTTGTTCTGTTATTTTGATGTTCTGTTGTTCTGATGTTCTGTTGTTTTGATGTTCTGAAGTTCTGTTGTTCTGATGTTCTGTTGTTCTGTTGTTTTGATGTTCTATAATTCTGTTGTTTTGTAGTTCTATAGTTCTGTTGTTCTGATGTTCTGTTGTTTTGATGTTCTATAGTTCTGTTGTTCTGATGTTCTGTTGTTTTGATGTTCTATAGTTCTGTTGTTCTGATGTTCTGATGTTCTGTTGTTCTGTTGTTCTGCTGTTCTGCTGTTATGTTGTTCTGTTGTTTTGATGTTCTGTTGTTCTGATGTTCTGATGTTCTGTTGTTCTGTTGTTCTGCTGTTTTGTTGTTCTGTTGTTTTGATGTTCTGTTGTTCTGATGTTCTGTTGTTTTGATGTTCTGAAGTTCTGTTGTTCTGATGTTCTGTTGTTCTGATGTTCTGAAGTTCTGAAGTTCTGATGTTCTGTTGTTTTGAGGTTCTATAGTTCTGATGTTCTGAAGTTCTGATGTTCTGATGTTCTGTTGTTCTGATGTTCTGTTGTTCTGATGTTCTGAAGTTCTGAAGTTCTGATGTTCTGTTGTTTTGAGGTTCTATAGTTCTGATGTTCTAAAGTTCTGATGTTCTGATGTTCTGTTGTTCTGATGTTCTGTTGTTCTGATGTACTGTTGTTCTTTTGTTCTGTTGTTCTGATGTTCTGTTGTTCTGATGTTCTGTTGTTTTGATGTTCTATAGTTCTGATGTTCTTTTGTTTTGATGTTCTATAGTTCTGTTGTTCTGTTGTTTTGATGTTCTATAGTTCTGTTGTTCTGATGTTCTGATGTTCTGTTGTTCTGTTGTTCTGCTGTTATGTTGTTCTGTTGTTTTGATGTTCTGTTGTTCTGATGTTCTGATGTTCTGTTGTTCTGCTGTTCTGCTGTTCTGTTGTTCTGTTGTTTTGATGTTCTGTTGTTCTGTTGTTTTGATGTTCTGTTGTTCTGTTGTTTTGATGTTCTGATGTTCTGTTGTTCTGATGTTCTGTTGTTCTGTTGTTCTGCTGTTCTGTTGTTCTGCTGTTCTGTTGTTTTGATGTTCTATTGTTCTGTTGTTTTGATGTTCTGAAGTTCTGATGTTCTGATGTTTTGTTTATCCCTGCATTTTGTGTTGTCTATTGAGTGTCAGTTTGTATTAGGGGTCTGGGTGTGGTGGATGGAGGGTGTATACTGCATGGTCTGGTGTGGTGGATGGAGGGTTTACACTGCATGGTCTGGTGTGGTGGATGGAGGGTTTACACTGCATGGTCTGGTGTGGTGGATGGAGGGTTTACACTGCATGGTCTGGTGTGGTGGATGGAGGGTTTACACTGCATGGTCTGGTGTGGTGGATGGAGGGTTTACACTGCATGGTCTGGTGTGGTGGATGGAGGGTTTACACTGCATGGTCTGGTGTGGTGGATGGAGGGTTTACACTACATGGTCTGGTGTGGTGGATGGAGGGTTTACACTACATGGTCTGGTGTGGTGGATGGAGGGTTTACACTACATGGTCTGGTGTGGTGGATGGAGGGTTTACACTACATGGTCTGGTGTGGTGGATGGAGGGTTTACACTGCATGGTCTGGTGTGGTGGATGGAGGGTTTACACTACATGGTCTGGTGTGGTGGATGGAGGGTTTACACTGAATAGTGTGTCCTCCTAAACCATTAATTAATGTATTTTGTATTTATGGCAATCCAGCATAGTGATCCACTAGGGAAAAGGCTAAGCACTACTGTCAGCATGCAACATAGGCAGGCAGGCAGGCAGGCAGGCAGGCAGGCAGGCAGGCAGGCAGGCAGGCATAGACAGTGATATGCCTAGAATGCACATGGAGCGCCAAGCAGATGGAATTTGATGATTTTAAAACGGAAGAGTAAATCCTCTAACTAATAACAATGCACAGTGCGGAGAGAGCCACATCTCCTCCCAATATTAACACAGCTATGGTGACTGGCCCAGCCGTGTGTGTGTGTGTGTGTGTTGCATGCTGACTGTAGTGCTTAGCCTTCTCCCTAGTGGGTCACTATGCTGGATGGCCATAAATACAAAGACTTTAATTAACTGTTTAGGAGGACACACTATGTGTGTGTGTGTGTTTGCGTATGTGTATGTTTGTGTGTTTGCGTGTGTGTGTGTGACATATTCAGATAAACACACGTTTGTGCAAGTGTTCCTGCTTGCCAGCCTGCATGCCTCTGTGTACATATGCGTGCACATACGTGTGTGTGTGTCCTTTAGCATGTTTATGTTGCGTACATACAGTGGCTGGTGTAACAGGGTTCAGCTGTGAGCCTGTCGCTACCTGCCTGACATTCATCACCAGGGGAGACTTGAAGATACGGGCAGATAGATCATCCATAAAAACATTCAAAACAACTTCATTCAGGTAGACTGGAGTCTTGTAGAACTCACTACCTCTGTCAGGATGCAATCAGAATAACCTACAGGCGTGAAATAGAACCATACAACGTCTGAATCAGGAACCAAATCTGTCTCTCAGAGTTGGAGATGAGGCTGGATGGAGGGATGGAAGGATGAGAAAAGGAGTGTACAGTGCTGCTGCCACAGTGACTGCACACAGAGAGCACGATGTTATAACAGTATTATAGTACTGTGTGCGTCCCAAATGCACCCTATTCCCTATGTAGTGCACTTCTTTTAACCAAGGCCATAGGGTTCTGGTCAAACGGAGTGTACTATATAGGAAATACTGTGCCGTTTGGGACGTAGCTCTGGTGTGGATTTTCTCTCTGTTGGGTTCAATGATTCCATGTTTTAGGAGAAGAACCTGTTCAAAATACTTGAAGAGGTGACTCAAACTACCAAAGTATTCAGAAAACATTCCAGACTACGAAGGTATTTAACAACATTCAAACAACCAAAGTATTCCAAACATTCAAACTACCAAAGTATTCAGAAAACATTCCAGACTACGAAGGTATTTAACAACATTCAAACAACCAAAGTATTCCAAACATTCAAACTACCAAGGTATTCACAAAACATTCCAAACTACGAAGGTATTTACAACATTCAAACAACCAAAGTATTCCAAACATTCAAACTACCAAGGTATTCACAAAACATTCAAACTACCAAGGTATTCACAAAACATTCCAAACTACAAAAGTATTTACAACATTCAAACCAGCAAAGTATTCCAAACATGCCAAGTACACTAGCTTTTTGGTAGAGCACGACACTGCTGGGGACACCCATAGAAAAAATGTACGCATTCGCTGATATACTGTGTCACTAAATGGCTTGTTTTATATTATTTATCAGAGATCTAGTGTTTATTAATTAACATTACTATCAGGGTCTTCTGCCTTTCAGAGTTTTATGTCCTGTCTCTGTCTGTCCTGACTGTTCTGTCTCTGTCTGTCCTGTCTTGGTCTGTTCTGTCTCTGTCTGTCCTGTCTCTGTCTGTTCTGTCTCTGTCCTGTCTCTGTCTGTTCTGTCTGTTCTGTCTCTGTCCCTGACCTGTCTGCCCTGTCTGTCCTGTCTCTGTCTGTCCTGTCTCTGTCTGTCCTGTCTCTGTCTCTGTCCTGTCTCTGTCTGTTCTGTCTCTGTCCTGTCTGTCCTGTCTCTGTCTCTGTCTGTTCTCTCTGTCTCTGTCTCTGTCCTGTCTCTGTCCTGTCTCTGTCTCTGTCTGTTCTGTCTCTGTCCTGTCTCTGTCTCTGTCTGTTCAGTCTCTGTCTCTGTCCTGTCTCTGTCTCTGTCCTGTCTGTCCTGTCTCTGTCTGTCCTGACTCTGTCTGTCCTGTCTCGGTCTATGTCTGTTCTGTCTCTGTCTGTCCTGTCCTGTCTCTGTCTCTGTCTGTTCTGTCTCTGTCCTGTCTCCGTCTCTGTCTCTGTCTCTGTCCTGTCTGTCTTGTCTATGTCCAGTCTCTGTCCTGTCTCTGTCTGTCCTGTCTCTGTCTCTGTCTGTTCTGTCTCTGTCTGTCCTGTCTCTGTCTCTGTCTGTCCTGTCTGTCTGTCTCTGTCTCTGTCCTGTCTGTCCTGTCTGTCCTGTCTCTGTCTCTGTCCTGTCTGTCCTGTTTCTGTCTGTTCTGTCTCTGTCTGTCTTGTCTGTCCTGTCTGTCCTGTCTCTGTCAATCATGTCTCTGTCTGTTCTGTCTCTGTCCTGTCTGTCCTGTCTCTGTCTGTTCTGTCTCTGTCTGTCTTGTCTGTCCTGTCTGTCCTGTCTCTGTCTTGTCTGTCCTGTCTCTGTCCTGTCTGTCCTGTCTCTGTCCTGTCTCTGTCCTGTCTGTCCTGTCTCTGTCTGTCCTGTCTCTGTCTGTTCTGTCTCTGTCTGTCTTGTCTGTCCTGTCTGTCCTGTCTCTGTCAATCATGTCTCTGTCTGTCCTGTCTCTGTCCTGTCTGTCCTGTCTCTGTCTGTCCTGTCTGTCCTGTCTCTGTCTGTCCTGTCTCTGTCTGTCCTGTCTCTGTCTCTGTCTCTGTCTGTCTGTCTCTGTCTCTGTCTGTCCTGTCTCTGTCTCTGTCTGTCTCTGTCTGTCCTGTCTCTGTCTCTGTCTGTTCTGTCTCTGTCCTGTCTGTCCTGTCTGTCCTGTCTCTGTCTGTCTGTCTCTGTCTCTGTCTCTGTCCTGTCTGTCCTGTCTCTGTCTGTCCTGTCTCTGTCTGTCCTGTCTCTGTCTCTGTCCTGTCTCTGTCCTGTCTGTCCTGTCTGTCCTGTCTCTGTCTGTCTGTCTCTGTCTGTCCTGTCTCTGTCTCTGTCTGTCTCTGTCTGTCCTGTCTCTGTCTCTGTCTGTCTCTGTCTGTCTGTCCTGTCTCTGTCTGTCCTGTCTCTGTCTGTCTCTGTCTGTCCTGTCTCTGTCTGTCTGTTCTGTCTGTCCTGTCTCTGTCCTGTCTGTCTCTGTCTGTCCTGTCTCTGTCTGTCCTGTCTCTGTCCTGTCTTTCCTGTCTCTGTCTGTCCTGTCTCTGTCCTGTCTGTCTCTGTCTGTCCTGTCTCTGTCCTGTCTGTCCTGTCTCTGTCTGTCCTGTCTCTGTCTCTGTCTGTCTCTGTCTCTGTCTGTTCTGTCTTTGTCTGTCCTGTCTCTGTCCTGTCTGTCTCTGTCTGTCCTGTCTCTGTCCTGTCTCTGTCTCTGTCTCTGTCTGTCTCTGTCTGTCCTGTCCTGTCTCTGTCTGTCTCTGTCTCTGTCTGTCCTGTCTCTGTCCTGTCTGTCCTGTCTCTGTCTGTCTCTGTCTGTCCTGTCTCTGTCTCTGTCTGTTCTGTCTCTGTCTGTTCTGTCTTTGTCTGTCCTGCCTCTGTCTGTCCTGTCTCTGTCCTGTCTGTCTGTCTCTGTCTGTCCTGTCTCTGTCTGTCCTGTCTCTGTCTGTCCTGTCTCTGTCTCTGTCTCTGTCTGTCTCTGTCTGTCCTGTCTCTGTCTCTGTCTGTCCTGTCTCTGTCTCTGTCTGTTCTGTCTTTGTCTGTCCTTCTCTGTCTGTCCTGTCTGTCTGTCTGTCCTGTCTTTGTCTGTCTCAGCTGTTCTCTTGCCTCCAGCTAGCATCAGCATTATGTTAAAGAGATCAATGTTAATGTTCACCCCAAATCAACGTTTTTGTTCCGACCTCAGAAGTGGTCATGCTGCGTCTATATCCCTCTCCATCTGTTGTCTAGAACACGCTGTAGGCTGGGAATGAGGAGAAATCTACAGGAAAAGTCAACAGAAACCAGCCCTGTGAGAGTACCACTACTACCCCTTTAATGGGACCTTTCACTCACAAATTGAACTTTGTCTAAGTTTTCATGGCCACTGTCTAATTTCCTGGCATTACTAGTTAAATTTTGTGCTCATCTTTTCCGTTCATTTGAAGGGGAGACATATGGCTGGATGTACAAACCGATGTTGTGGGATGTGGAGAGCATCTGACAATTTTTGATTTGAGAGTGCAATGTCCCTTTAAGCTCTACTAACAACAATGCCTCGCTACATTCATCCCTCACACTGAGGATTTATGTTACGGCAATACCAAAATGAAATGGCTCACTCTCCTTTGAATAAAATAGTATTTTGGAATGAGACATTCATTAGGAGCTAGGGCCAAATCCTCCCACTTAGCTTTGCTGCTGTCTCTGCCAGTAGATTGATTAGCAGCTAGTGAAGTAAACACTATTTGAAATATGTCATGTACTTTTTCTTTAGACTACATGCCTGGAGTGTGTGCTCCAGGTGGGTGGGGTTTGTACTTGTGTCAATGTTCTATTGCTTCCATTGCGACAGGCCAACTCAATCAAGCTTAACTAGAGCATTTTAAGTTATTTCAAATTGTATTTGAACCCTGGTTTGGTAGCAAGGCTAGCATCAGTATTCATTAGCAGCTAGCTGTTGATGCTAGGCTATCAGTATGCAGGCTGTGCCTCTGTAATGGTAGTATCGTAGCCCAGCAGCTTGTGGCCAGATGTCATAGCAGGCAATATTTCCTATTTCTTATTCACACAGAATACAAACTGCAGGTATTAGTGGTTATTTATGATGAGGGAGAGGGTGGGAGAGGGAGGAAGGAGAGGGAGGAAAGTTCATTTGTGCTCCTCTGGCTGTTGTGTGGTTCTGCAGAGGTGATGGATGTTGCTGAGTGTTCTAGCAGGCTGGTGGAATGGTTCTGGCTACAGCAGAGTATTGCTAGTATATGATATTATAATATAGAATACTACACTTATGTTCTCTAAATACATTCTGTTCTTGTTTTCTATTTGAAAGTAAATAGCATGAAGAACTGATACTTCATTAAACTCCTTTAAACTTTAAACAAATTCTTGGCCAAAACATGCAGAAAAGCCTGATGAAACAAACAATGTGATTTCCTGATTATGGTATATACTTTACATTCAAACTGAAATAAAGGTATACAACTATATGAGTTGGACCAGTCTCTTTGATTTGAATGGTTAACCTTGAGAACTGTCTGCAGTGATTGTCATTTAGTTGTGCAGATGAGTATTATCTCAGATATAAAACAGATGGCCAACAGTGGAACTGAGCCTGGTAGATCTGTTGATCTGAGGCTTTAATAATCATTATAATGTTTGATGATGTTTAACAAAGCATGAGCTGCAGTCATTAAAATGTCTATTGTCAATAAATCAGTTCCTCCTGTCTGCATGCACCACCTCCAAACGTACTCTTGAAGAGCACACAGCACTTGACTGTACAGTACGTGCTACAGCACACCATGCATTATAGTGCTATCGATCCACTGTGTAATTTACAGTGTCTACTCCACGTGGTATTCACTGCCTACTGTCGTTGTTGCTGAATGATGTGTTGTTTAAGCCCAGAAGGTTCCTTAGGTCCTATAGATGAAGTCAGCTAGAAGGTATTGATGGTTCCTATAGGTCCCGCTCCCTCTCCTCCCCCTCCCCCTCCATTAGGGTGAGTCACAGCCAGCCACCGGGCCTTGATGGACAGACCATTACTCCTCAGTCCACTGGGCCTGCTAAGTGCAATGCATTTTTACAAGCTGGATAAAAAAAGAGGAAGAGGGGGATGAGGAGCCCCCTAACCCCCTAATCTCCTAACTCACTAGCCCCCTAGCTCCCTAAACCCCTGTCTCCCTAACCTCTTAACCACCTAGCCTCCTAACCCCCTAGCCTCCTAACCCCTTAACCGCTATCTCCCTAACACAATAGCCACCTAGCCCCCTAACCTCCTTACCCCCTAGCCCCCTAGGCTCCTAACCCCATAGCCCCCTAGGCTCCTAACCCCATACCCCCTAACCCCTAGCATAGCCCCTAACCCCTTAGCCTAGGCTCCTAACCCCCTCCTAGCCCCCCCCTAGGCACCTAACCCCCTAGCCTTAGCCCCTCCTAACCCCAACCATAGCCCCCCCCTAGCCCCCTAACCCCCCCTACCCACTAACCCCTAGGCTCCTAACCCCTAGCATCTTAACCCCTTAACCACTAGCTCCCTAACCACTTAGCCCCTAGCCTCCTTACCCCTAGCCCCTAGCTCCTAACCCCCCTTAATCCCCTAGCCTCCTAACCCCCCCCCTAGCCTCCCAACCCCTAGCCTCCTAACCCTTTAGCCTCCTAACCCCTAGCCCCTAGCTAGCCTCCTAACCCCCTAGCCCCCTAACCCCTAGCCTCCTAACCCCCTAGCCTCCTAACCCCTAGCCCCCTAGCCTCCTAACCCTCTAGCTCCTAACCCCTCCCCCCTAGCCTCCTAACCCCTAGCCTCCTAGCCTCCTAACCCCCCTAGCCTCCCCCTAGCCTCCTAACCCCCTAACCCCTAGCCCTAACCCCTAACCCCCTAAGCCCCCTAGCCTCCTAACCCCTAGCCTCCTAACCCCCTTAGCCCTAAACCCCCTAGCCTCCCCCTAGCCCCTAACCCCTAACCCCTAGCCCCCCTAGCCTCCTAACCCCTAACCCCTAGCCTCCTAACCCCTAGCCTCCTAACCCCTTAGCTAACCCCTAAACCCCCTAGCCTAAAACTCCCCATCAACCCCTCAGTTTAAACTAGCAGATAACAGGTTGTTTGTAAGGGCTGTGTCTCAATCCACCAATCCGTTTTGCTCCCTACCCCTAGAACAGTAGAGTGTCACTGTAACCACTAGCCCCCTCCACTTAGCCCCTAGCCTCGGTAACCCCTTGATGTAGCCCCTCCTCTTAACACCCATTAGCCCTCTAACTCCAACCCCTAACCCCTAGTGTCACTCCCAACCCCTTCCAAGTCCAAACCCCCTAGCCTCCTAGTCCCATGTGCCTAACCCCTTACTCCACTAGTGTCACTGTAACCCCTTCCCCTTAGTCGGTAACGTTGATGTGCCTATGAACCCCCACAAGTGTCACTAGTACCCCTAGGCTCCTTCCCCTAGCCTCCTAACCGCTTAGCCTAACCCCTAGCCTCCTAACCCCTTAGTTGATGTGCCTCCCCTTGAACTCCACTAGTGTCACTGTACCCCTTCCCCTAACCCCACTAACCCCCTTGATGTGCCTAGGCTCCACTAGTGTCACTCCTACCCCTTCCGAGTCCCTAGGTAACGTTGATGTGCCTACGAACTCCACTAGTGCCTCACTGTACCCCTTCCAACCCCTAGCCTCCTAACCACATTAGGTAAACCCCTAGCCTCCTAGCTTGATGTGCTAACCCCTAGCCTCCTCCCCTGCCTCTAGCCTCCGAACAGTTTAACCCTTAGCTACAAGCTAGCCCCCTACATATGGACCCCACTATGGACAGGGGAGTCTGTCACGAATACAATGGTGTTCTCCCCCCTTTGCTCTGCAACCCTCTGGGACTGGGACTCGTCTAAGGTAACCAACCCATAGCCCCTAGCCTCCTAACAAATGGAAGTAGCCTCCTAAGGAGGCCAACCCCTTAACCATTAGCTCCCTAACAAAAACCAAACTATTTCCTGAGCTTTTAACCCCTTAACATCTCCTAGATATAGGACCTCCCACTAGCCCCTAGACTCAAAACCTTATTCCTTATTTCTTTTTGGTATTTTTTGCCATTAATGTGTTATTCAATGCATTTCTATGGGCTGTAGTAGTAAAGGCCAAATTCTATATTTTATCAAATAACCTTTAATGAGACTTTTAGAAACCCCTTAGAGAACACAACCACTCTGTTGAATGCATTCAGTTGTGCAAATTACTAGGTTCCCTGCTCTCCTCCCTTACTCTCTCCTCCTCTCCTCCTAAGCCCTAGCCTCCTAGTGAAAAATATTAACAGGGGCCCTCTCATTTGTCTCCTGGTTGGTTGGCTGTGTGCTCCCTATGCCCCTAGGCTCACTTACCCCCTAGGACTCATAGAGAGCCTATAAAACATCACAGGGGTCACAACCTGGAGCCTCCCAACCCCTAGAAGGAAGGCCCTGGCCTCCTAGTGTTAACTCTCTCCTCTAACCCCTCTCTAACCCTAGCCTCTAACCCCTTAGCTCTTAGCTCCTAACCCTCTAGCCCCCTACATTAGCTCCCTAACCTCCTCCCACCCGAACCCCTAGGCTCCTAACCCTTTGCTCACTCTAGCCCTAAACAACTAGGCTCCTAACCCTCTCCTCTCCCCCTAGCCCCTAGGCTCTCTAACTCCCTATCTCTCTGATCTCTAACTCTCTCTCTCCTCCTCCTCTCTGCACTCCTAACTCTCTCTGCTCACTCTAAACCCTTTGCCCCCTAACCCCATAGCCCCCTCACCCCCTCTGAGGCTCCTAACCCTCTCTCCCCATCAGGCATCCGTCTCCTCAGATATCTTGTTTGTATGGGCTGCAATCCACCACTCTCTCTACTCTCACTGTACCCCTTCTCTGTAACTCCTACTAACTCCACTCTGTCACTGTACCTCTAACTCCTATCTCCTCTAGCCTCCTCTCCTCTATCTCTCTCTTGATGTCCTCTCTCCACTAGTGTCACTCTCCCCTTCTGAAGTCTAACGTTGATGTGCCTCCTAACTCTCTCCCTAGTGTCCTCTGTTGATGCTAGCCTCTCTCTCTTGATGTGCCTAACCCTCCTCACTGTCCCCTTCCGATCGGTAACGTTGATCCCTAGTCCTAACTCTCTGATGTGACTCCTAACTCCTCCACTCTCTCAACCCCTTCTCTCGTTGATGTGCCTCGAACTCACTAGTGTCACTGTCCCCTTCTCCTAACGTTGATGTGCCTCTCTCCAACCCCTCCTCCTAACCCACTTCTCCTAACCCCTGTGCCAACTTCTGTCTCTAGCTCCAAACTCAAGCTCTATGGACCCCACTCTCTGTCACTACAATGGTCTTCTCTTTGCTCTGCAACCCTCTGGGACTCTCTCTCTGAAGGTAACCAACCCATACAAACAAATCTATCCAACTCTCTCTATTTCCTCTTTCTTACATCTCCTAGATATGCCTTCAAAACCTTATTCCTCCTTTTTGGTATTTTTGCCATTAATGTGTTATTCAATGCATTTCTATGGGCTGTTAGCTCTACTCTTATCAAATAACTTTTAATGAGACTTTTAGAAACCATCTCTCTCCATCTTGCTCTTTCTCCATCTCTCTCTCTCTACTCTCTCCTACCCCTCCTCTCTGGTTTCTGCCAGAGCAGCCAGATTGCCCTTCAGTTCAGGTAATGAACCCACTCTATCACAGGCCTGTAACACCATTCCCTTCGCCTCATTCCTGTTCCCCTTTCATTCCCATCTCACTCTTTCCCCCAGCTCTCCTCCAGCTCTTCTCCATCGCCCCTCAGCTCTCCAGCTCTCCAGCTCTCCAGCTCTCCAGCTAATGAACCCACTCTCGCCTCCCCCTTCGCCTCATTCCTGCTCCTAACCCCTAGCCTCCTAACTCCAGCTCTCCAGTTCTCCTCGCCCCCAGCTCTCCAGCTCTCCAGCTCTCCTAGCTCTCCAGTTCTCTCCTCACCCCCTCTCCAGCTCACCAGCTCTCCCCCCAGCTCTCCAGCTCTCCAGTTCTCCTCACCCCCAGCTCACCAGCTCTCCAGCTCTCCAGCCTCCTAACCCCAAGCTCTACAGCTCTCCTCACCCCCAGCTCGCCAGCTCGCCAGCTCTCCAGCTCTCCTCGCCCCCAGCTCTCCAGTTCTCCTCGCCCCCAAATCTCCAGCTCTCCAGCTCTCCTCGCCCCCAGCTCTCCAGCTCTCCTCGCTCCCAGCTCTCCAGCTCTCCTCGCCTCCAGCTCTCCAGCTCTCCAGTTCTCCTCGCCTCACAACTCAATTATTACAAGACAACGGAATGAGAGCCTGAGACAATGAGACATTGTTTCATCTCCCTTTAAACTGTGTGTTTGAAAACAGTTTATGTTGCTTGTTCTGGTCCACCCTTAAGAAGAACTTAGAGAATGGGAGGTTGGTCCAAGTTAACAGCTCTGTAACTGTAATGTAAGTTCCTGTGACTTTTAGCCAGAGGCCCCTTTAGTTTCAACTCTGCACCGGTGCAGAGAGCAGACTTCAGTTAAGCATTATTCATGTTGCAGATGGTTTGTTGTTTATTATGAAAGGGAGTTTTTGATGGACACACACACACACACACACACACACACACACACACACACACACACACACACACACACAGACCAGGGTTATAGAAAGGGGCTTTCACAGCGTATGTTCACTACAGGCTTCACTGATCCTCAGGCTCTATCTTAGTGACACACACACATGTCACAAAGAGACCCCTATCTGGGGGAGAAAGAGGGGGATTGGCAGAGAGGAGAGATGTAGAGGGGGAGACAGAGAGGAGAGAGTGTGAGGGGGAGACAGAGAGGAGAGGTGTAGAGGGGGAGACAGAGAGGAGAGGTGTAGAGGGGAGACAGAGAGGAGAGTTGTAGAGGGGAGACAGGAGGGAGACAGAGAGGAGAGTTGTAGAGGGGGAGGGAGACAGAGAGGAGAGGGGTAGAGGGGGTGTAGACAGAGAGGAGAGGTGTAGAGGGGAGACAGAGAGTGAGAGTTGTAGAGGGGAGACAGAGACAGAGAACCAGAGTTGTGAGGTGAGGAGACAGAGAGGAGAGTTGTAGAGGGGAGAGGAGAGAGGAGAGGGGGATGTAGAGAATTGTATGAGGAGACAGAGAGAGGAGGTGTAGAGGGGGAGACAGAGAACAGGTGTAGAGGGAAGACAGAGAGAAAAGAGTTGTGTGGGGGAGACAGAGAGGAGACAGAGAGAGGTCTAGAGGGGAGACAGAGAGAGAGAGGTGTAGAGGGAGAAGAGGTGTCCTCAGAGAAGAGGTGTAGAGGGGAGACAGAGGAGAAGAGGTGTAGAGGGGGAGACAGAGAGATCAGAGGTGTAGAGGGGGATACAGAGAGACAGAGAGAAGAGAAGAGGTGTAGAGGGGAAGAGAGAGGGGAGACCGAGAGAAGAGGTGTAGAGGGGGAGACTGAGAGAAGAGGTGTAGAGGGGGAGACCGAGACAGAGGTGTAGAGGGGGAGACAGAGAGGAGAGGTGTAGGGGGGAGACAGAGAGGAGAGGTGTAGAGGGGAGACGTTGTTTAGTTGGCGTACCGACAGCAGACAGATTGTAGTTGGTGATGTGTGTGTATGTGTGTGTGTGCCGTGTGCTTGTGGAATCATTGGAGGAATGTGATAACGATGACAAGGGGAGGCTGGGAGCAGATGGCCTCCAACAACGAAATATTCCCACTGTAATCGGAATGGTTGAGACTGAATGGTTATGGAATGTGTCACAGAGTGGTTGGTAATGGCTGGCAGGGTTGGAAATGGTAGGGAGTGAAAGGAAATGATTAGGAATGGTTGATTGTGTTTTGAGTACCTGGTTCCTCTTCCATCTCTCCTCTCTTGCTCTCCTCCTCATCTTCTGCTGTTTCCTACAGAGTAGAGATAGGCTAACTAATTATGAATCCAGTTATTGTGTCCTGCTATGTCCTGCTCTGCTATTGCTGGTGTATCAGGACTCTGATGCTTGCTTCTGCAGTTACTCTACATTAGTCAATCATTTACCAGATCTTAACTGTACCATCAAGAGGGTGTTTGAAAACAGAGGTAATCACAGTAATGCAATGATGTTAGCATAATAAGATACTTATTATTATGTGTAGGAAATGGGTCAGCCTGGTTGCTTCAAAGACGTTCAGGAGGTTGATGAACTCTGATTGGGATACATTTTGACTGTAGATTCTAGAAAGAAACAATCTGACTGTAGATTCGACAACATAGAGAAGAACATAGAGAAGAAACATTCCATAATGTATTCTAAAACATAAAGAAACATTCCATACTGTTGATTCTACAACATAGAGAAGAAACATTCTATACTGTATTCTAGAACACAGAGAAGACACATTCCAAACTGTATTCTAGAATATAGAGAAGAAACATTCCATACTGTATTCTAGAGCATAGAGAAGAAACATTCCAAACTGTAGATTCGACAACATAGAGAAGAAACATACATACTGTAGATGTTGCAACATAGAGAAGAAATATTCCATACCTTATTCCATAACACAGAGAAGAAACATGCCATACTGTATTCTAGAACATAGAGAAGAAACATTCCATACTGTATTCTAGAGCATAGAGAAGAAACATTCCAAACTGTGTTCTAGAGCATAGATAAGAAACATTCCATGCGGTATTCTAGAACATAGAGAAGAAACATTCCACACTGTATTTTAGAACATAGAGAAGAAACATGCCATACTGTATTCTAGAACATAGAGAAGAAACATTCCACACTGTATTTTAGAACATAGAGAAGAAACATTCCATAATGTATTCTAGAGCATAGATAAGAAACATTCCATGCTGTATTCTAGAACATAGAGAAGAAACATACATACTGTAGATGTTGCAACATAGAGAAGAAATATTCCATACCTTATTCCATAACACAGAGAAGAAACATGCCATACTGTATTCTAGAACATAGAGAAGAAATATTCCATACTGTATTCTAGAACATAGAGAAGAAACATTCCAAACTGTGTTCTAGAGCATAGATAAGAAACATTCCATGCGGTATTCTAGAACATAGAGAAGAAACATTCCACACTGTATTTTAGAACATAGAGAAGAAACATTCCATAATGTATTCTAGAGCATAGAGAAGAAACATTCCATACTGTATTCTAGAACATAGAGAAGAAACATTCCATAATGTATTCTAGAGCATAGAGAAGAAACATTCCATACTGTATTCTAGAACATAGAGAAGAAACATTCCATACTGTATTCTAGAACATAGAGAAGAAACATTCCATAATGTATTCTAGAGCATAGAGAAGAAACATTCCATACTGTATTCTAGAACATAGAGAAGAAACATTCCATAATGTATTATAGAGCATAGAGAATAAACATTCCATACTGTAGATTCTACAACATAGAGAATAAATATTCCATACTGTATTATAGAGCATAGAGAAGAAACATTCCATACTGTATTCTAGAACATAGAGAAGAAACATTCCACACTGTATTTTAGAACATAGAGAAGAAACATTCCATACTGTAGATTCTAGAATATAGAAAAGAAACATTCCATACTATAGATTCTGCAACATAGAGAAGAAATATTCCATACTGTGATTCTAGAACATAGAGAATGAAATATGTCCCATACTGGTATAGATTCTGGAACATATAGAGAAAGAAACATTCATGGTTGATTGTATTCTAGAACATAGAGCTAAACATTCCATAGTAGATTCTACAACATAGAGAAGAAACATTCATGCTGTATTCTAGATCATAGAGAATAAACATTCCAAACTGTATTCTAGAACATAGAGAAGAAACATGTCATGCTGTATTCTAGATCATAGAGAATAAACATTCCAAACTGTATTCCATAGAACATAGAGAAGAAACATGTCATGCTGTATTCTAGATCATAGAGAAGAAACATTCCAAACTGTATTCTAGAACATAGAGAAGAAACATTCATAATGTATTCTAGAACATAAGAAACATTCCATACTGTTGATTCTACAACATAGAGAAGAAAAGAAACATTCCATACTGTATTCTAGAACATAGAGAAGAAACATTCCATACTGTATTCTAGAACATAGAGAAGAAACATTCCAAACTGTGTTCTAGAACATAGATAAGAAACATTCCATAACTGTATTCTAGAACATAGAGAAGAAACATTCCATACTGTATTCTAGAACATAGAGAAGAAACATTCCATGTTGTAGATTCTACAACATAGAGAAGAAACATTCCATACTGTATTCTAGAACATAGAGAAGAAACATTCCATACTGTATTCCATAACACAGAGAAGAAACATTCCATACTGTATTCTAGAACACAGAGAGAAGAAACATTCCATACTGTATTCTAGAACACAGAGAAGAAACATTCCATACTGTATTCTAGACACAGAGAAGAAACATTCCATACTGTATTCTAGAACATAGAGAAGAAACATTCCAAACTGTATTCTAGAACATAGAGAAGAAACATTCCAAACTGTATTCTAGAACATAGAGAAGAAACATTCCATACTGTATTCTAGAACATAGAGAAGAAACATTCCATACTGTATTCTAGAACATAGAGAAGAAACATTCCATAATGTATTCTAGAACATAGAGAAGAAACATTCCATACTGTATTCTAGAACATAGAGAAGAAACATTCCATACTGTATTCCAGAACACAGAGAAGAAACATTCCATAATGTATTCTAGAACATAGAGAATAAACATTCCATACTGTATTCTAGAACATAGAGAAGAAACATTCCATACTGTATTCTAGAGCATAGAGAAGAAACATTCCATACTGTATTCTAGAACATAGAGAAGAAACATTCCATACTGTATTCTAGAACATAGAGAAGAAACATTCCATAATGTATTCTAGAACATAGAGAATAAACATTCCATACTGTATTCTAGAACATAGAGAAGAAACATTCCATAATGTATTCTAAAACATAAAAGAAACATTCCATACTGTATTCTACAACATAGAGAAGAAACATTCCATACTGTATTCCAGAACATAGAGAAGAAACATTCCATACTGTATTCCATAACATAGAGAAGAAACATTCCATACTGTATTCTATAACATAGAGAAGAAACATTCCATACTGTATTCTAACACATAGAGAAGAAACATTCCATACTGTATTCTAGAACATAGAGAAGAAACATTCCATATTGTATTCTAGAACATAGAGAAGAAACATTCCAAACTGTATTCTAGAACATAGAGAATAAACATTCCATACTGTATTCTAGAACATAGAGAAGAAACATTCCATACTGTATTCTAGAGCATAGAGAAGAAACATTCCATACTGTATTCTAGAACATAGAGAAGAAACATTCCATAATGTATTCTAGAGCATAGATAAGAAACATTCCATGCTGTATTCTAGAACATAGAGAAGAAACATTCCACACTGTATTTTAGAACATAGAGAAGAAACATTCCATAATGTATTCTAGAACATAGAGAAGAAACATTCCATACTGTATTCTAGAACATAGAGAGAAACATTCCATACTGTATTCTAGAACATAGAGAAGAAACATTCCACACTGTATTCTAGAGCATAGAGAAGAAACATTCCATACTGTATTCTAGAACATAGAGAAGAAACATTCCACACTGTATTTTAGAACATAGAGAAGAAACATTCCATAATGTATTCTAGAACATAGAGAAGAAACATTCCATACTGTATTCTAGAACATAGAGAAGAAACATTCCATACTGTATTCTAGAACATAGAGAAGAAACATTCCATACTGTATTCTAGATCATAGAGAAGAAACATTCCAAACTGTATTCTAGAACATAGAGAAGAAACATTCCATAATGTATTCTAGAGCATAGAGAAGAAACATTCCAAACTGTATTCTAGAACATAGAGAAGAAACATTCCATAATGTATTCTAAAACATAAAGAAACATTCCATACTGTATTCTACAACAAAGAGAAGAAACATTCCATACTGTATTCCATAACACAGAGAAGAAACATTCCATACTGTATTCCAGAACACAGAGAAGAAACATTCCATACTGTATTCTAGACATAGAGAAGAAACATTCATACTGTATTCCATAGAACATAGAAAGAAACATGTTGTACTGTATTCTAGAACATAGAGAAGAAACATGTCATACTGTATTCTAGATCATAGAGAAGAAACATTCCAAACTGTATTCTAGAACATAGAGAAGAAACATTCCAAACTGTATTCTAGAACATAGAGAAGAAACATTCCAAATGTATTCTAGAGCATAGAGAAGAAACATTCCATACTGTATTCTAGAACATAGAGAAGAAACATTCCATAATGTATTCTAGAGCATAGATAAGAAACATTCCATGCTGTATTCTAGAACATAGAGAAGAAACATTCCACACTGTATTTTAGAACATAGAGAAGAAACATTCCATAATGTATTCTAGAGCATAGAGAATAAACATTCCATACTGTATTCTAGAAGAGAAGAAACATTCCATACTGTATTCTAGAGCATAGAGAAGAAACATTCCATACTGTATTCTAGAACATAGAGAAGAAACATTCCATATTGTATTCTAGAACATAGAGAAGAAACAATGCATCATTTATTCTGGAACATAGAGAAGAAACATGCCATACTGTATTCTAGAACATAGAGAAGAAACAATCTATAATGTATTATAGAGCATAGAGAAGAAACATTCCATACTGTAGATTCTACAACATAGAGAATAAATATTCCATACTGTATTATAGAGCATAGAGAAGAAACATTCCATAATGTAGATTCTACAACATAGAGAATAAATATTCCATAATGTATTCTAGAACATAGAGAATAAATATTCCATACTGTAGATTCTGGAATATAGAAAAGAAACATTCCATACTATAGATTCTGCAACATAGAGAAGAAATATCCCATACTATGATTCTAGAACATAGAGAAGAAATATCCCATACTATAGATTCTGCAACATTGAGAAGAAACATGTCATGCTGTATTCTAGATCATAGAGAATAAACATTCCATGTTGTAGATTCTACAACATAGAGAAGAAACATGTCATGCTGTATTCTAGATCATAGAGAATAAACATTCCAAACTGTATTCTAGAACATAGAGAAGAAACATGTCATGCTGTATTCTAGATCATAGAGAATAAACATTCCAAACTGTATTCTAGAACATAGAGAAGAAACATGTCATGCTGTATTCTAGATCATAGAGAATAAACATTCCAAACTGTATTCTAGAACATAGAGAAGAAACATTCATAATGTATTCTAAAACATAAAGAAACATTCCAAACTTTGATTCTACAACAAAGAGTAGAAACATTCCATACTGTATTCTAGAACATAGAGGAGAAACATTCCATACTGTATTCTAGAGCATAGAGAAGAAACATTCCAAACTGTGTTCTAGAACATAGATAAAGAAACATTCCATACTGTACTCTAGAACATAGAGTAGAAACATTCCATACTGTATTCTAGAACATAGAGAATAAACATTCCATGTTGTAGATTCTAGAACATAGAGAAGAAACTATCCAAACTGTATTCTAGAACACAGAGAAGAAACATGTCATACTGTATTCCATAACACAGAGAAGAAACATGTCATACTGTACTCCAGAACACAGAGAGAAGAAACATTCCATGTTGTATTCCATAACACAGAGAAGAAGCATATCCATACTGTATTCTAGAACACAGAGAAGAAACATTCCATACTGTATTCTAGAGCATAGAGAAGAAACATTCCAAACTGTGTTCTAGAACATAGATAAGAAACATTCCAAACTGTATTCTAGAACATAGAGAAGAAACATTCCACACTGTATTTTAGATCATAGAGAAGAAACATTCCAAACTGTATTCTAGAACATAGAAGAAACATTCCACACTGTATTTTAGAACATAGATAAGAAACATTCCAAATGTATTCTATAACATAGATAAGAAACATTCCATAATGTATTCTAGAAAACATACATACTGAGATGTTGCAACATAGAAACATATCCATACCTTATTCCATAACACAGAGAAACATGCCATACTGTATTCTAGAACAAAGAATAAATATTCCATACTGTATTCTAGAACATAGAGAAGAAACATTCCAAACTGTGTTCTAGAGCATAGAGAAGAAACATTCCATGCTGTATTCTAGAACATAGAGAAGAAACATTCCACACTGTATTTAGAACATAAAAGAAACATTCCATAATGTATTCTAGAACATAGAGAAGAAACATTCCATACTGTATTCTAGAACATAGAGAAGAAACATTCCATAATGTATTCTAGAGCATAGAGAGAAACATTCCATACTGTATTCTAGAACATAGAGAAGAAACATTCCATATTGTATTCTAGAACATAGAGAAGAAACAATCCATAATGTATTCTGGAGCATAGAGAAGAAACATTCCAAACTGTGTTCTAGAGCATAGATAAGAAACATTCCATGCGGTATTCTAGAACATAGAGAAGAAACATTCCACACTGTATTTTAGAACATAGAGAAGAAACATGCCATACTGTATTCGAGAACATAGAGAAGAAACATTCCACACTGTATTTTAGAACATAGAGAAGAAACATTCCATAATGTATTCTAGAGCATAGATAAGAAACATTCCATGCTGTATTCTAGAACATAGAGAAGAAACATACATACTGTAGATGTTGCAACATAGAGAAGAAATATTCCATACCTTATTCCATAACACAGAGAAGAAACATGCCATACTGTATTCTAGAACATAGAGAATAAATATTCCATACTGTATTCTAGAACATAGAGAAGAAACATTCCAAACTGTGTTCTAGAGCATAGATAAGAAACATTCCATGCGGTATTCTAGAACATAGAGAAGAAACATTCCACACTGTATTTTAGAACATAGAGAAGAAACATTCCATAATGTATTCTAGAGCATAGAGAAGAAACATTCCATACTGTATTCTAGAACATAGAGAAGAAACATTCCATAATGTATTCTAGAGCATAGAGAAGAAACATTCCATACTGTATTCTAGAACATAGAGAAGAAACATTCCATATTGTATTCTAGAACATAGAGAAGAAACAATCCATAATGTATTCTGGAACATAGAGAAGAAACATGCCATACTGTATTCTAGAACATAGAGAAGAAACAATCCATTATGTATTATAGAGCATAGAGAATAAACATTCCATACTGTAGATTCTACAACATAGAGAATAAATATTCCATACTGTATTATAGAGCATAGAGAAGAAACATTCCAAACTGTAGATTCTACAACATAGAGAATAAATATTCCATAATGTATTCTAGAACATAGAGAAGAAACATTCCTTACTGTAGATTCTGGAATATAGAAAAGAAACATTCCATACTATAGATTCTGCAACATAGAGAAGAAATATCCCATACTATAGATTCTGCAACATAGAGAAGAAATATCCCATACTATAGATTCTGCAACATTGAGAAGAAACATGTCATGCTGTATTCTAGATCATAGAGCATAAACATTCCATGTTGTAGATTCTACAACATAGAGAAGAAACATGTCATGCTGTATTCTAGATCATAGAGAATAAACATTCCAAACTGTATTCTAGAACATAGAGAAGAAACATGTCATGCTGTATTCTAGATCATAGAGAATAAACATTCCAAACTGTATCCTAGAACATAGAGAAGAAACATGTCATGCTGTATTCTAGATCATAGAGAAGAAACATTCCAAACTGTATTCTAGAACATAGAGAAGAAACATTCCATAATGTATTCTAAAACATAAAGAAACATTCCATACTGTTGATTCTACAACAAAGAGTAGAAACATTCCATACTGTATTCTAGAACATAGAGGAGAAACATTCCATACTGTACTCTAGAACATAGAGTAGAAACATTCCATACTGTACTCTAGAACATAGAGAATAAACATTCCATGTTGTAGATTCTACAACATAGAGAAGAAACTATCCATACTGTATTCTAGAACACAGAGAAGAAACATGTCATACTGTATTCCATAACACAGAGAAGAAACATGTCATACTGTATTCCATAACACAGAGAGAAGAAACATGTCGTACTGTATTCCATAACACAGAGAAGAAACATATCATACTGTATTCCATAACACAGAGAAGAAACATGTCGTACTGTATTCTAGAACATAGAGAAGAAACACTCCAAACTGTATTCTAGAACATAGAGAATAAACATTCCAAACTGTATTCTAGAACATAGAGAAGAAACATTCCATAATGTATTCTAGAGCATAGAGAAGAAACATGCCATACTGTATTCTAGAACATAGAGAAGAAACATTCCATAATGTATTCTAGAGCATAGATAAGAAACATTCCATGCTGTATTCTAGAACATAGAGAAGAAACATTCCACACTGTATTTTAGAACATAGAGAAGAAACATTCCATAATGTATTCTAGAACATAGAGAATAAACATTCCATACTGTATTGTAGAGCATAGAGAGAAGAAACATTCCATACTGTATTCTAGAGCACAGAGAAGAAACATTCCATATTGTATTCTAGAGCATAGAGAAGAAACATGCCATACTGTATTCTAGAACATAGAGAAGAAACATTCCATAATGTATTCTAGAGCATAGAGAATAAACATTCCATACTGTATTCTAGAACATAGAGAAGAAACATTCCATAATGTATTCTAAAACATAAAGAAACATTCCATACTGTTGATTCTACAACAAAGAGTAGAAACATTCCATACTGTATTCCATAACACAGAGAAGAAACATGTCATACTGTATTCCATAACACAGAGAAGAAACATGTCGTACTGTATTCCATAACACAGAGAAGAAACATGTCATACTGTATTCCATAACACAGAGAAGAAGCATGTTGTACTGTATTATAGAACATAGAGAAGAAACATGTCATGCTGTATTCTAGATCATAGAGAAGAAACATTCCAAACTGTATTCTAGAACATAGAGAATAAACATTCCAAACTGTATTCTAGAACATAGAGAAGAAACATTCCATAATGTATTCTAGAGCATAGAGAAGAAACATGCCATACTGTATTCTAGAACATAGAGAAGAAACATTCCATAATGTATTCTAGAGCATAGATAAGAAACATTCCATGCTGTATTCTAGAACATAGAGAAGAAACATTCCACACTGTATTTTAGAACATAGAGAAGAAACATTCCATAATGTATTCTAGAGCATAGAGAATAAACATTCCATACTGTATTCTAGAGCATAGAGAGAACAAACATTCCATACTGTATTCTAGAGCACAGAGAAGAAACATTCCACACTGTATTCTAGAGCATAGAGAAGAAACATGCCATACTGTATTCTAGAACATAGAGAAGAAACATTCCATAATGTATTCTAGAGCATAGATAAGAAACATTCCATGCTGTATTCTAGAACATAGAGAAGAAACATTCCACACTGTATTTTAGAACATAGAGAAGAAACATTCCATAATGTATTCTAGAACATAGAGAATAAACATTCCATACTGTATTGTAGAGCATAGAGAGAAGAAACATTCCATACTGTATTCTAGAGCACAGAGAAGAAACATTCCATATTGTATTCTAGAGCATAGAGAAGAAACATGCCATACTGTATTCTAGAACATAGAGAAGAAACATTCCATAATGTATTCTAGAGCATAGAGAATAAACATTCCATACTGTATTCTAGAACATAGAGAAGAAACATTCCATAATGTATTCTAAAACATAAAGAAACATTCCATTCTGTTGATTCTACAACAAAGAGTAGAAACATTCCATACTGTATTCCATAACACAGAGAAGAAACATGTCATACTGTATTCCATAACACAGAGAAGAAACATGTCGTACTGTATTCCATAACACAGAGAAGAAACATGTCATACTGTATTCCATAACACAGAGAAGAAGCATGTTGTACTGTATTCTAGAACATAGAGAAGAAACATGTCATGCTGTATTCTAGATCATAGAGAAGAAACATTCCAAACTGTATTCTAGAACATAGAGAATAAACATTCCAAACTGTATTCTAGAACATAGAGAAGAAACATTCCATAATGTATTCTAGAGCATAGAGAAGAAACATGCCATACTGTATTCTAGAACATAGAAGAAACATTCCATAATGTATTCTAGAGCATAGATAAGAAACATTCCATGCTGTATTCTAGAACATAGAGAAGAAACATTCCACACTGTATTTTAGAACATAGAGAAGAAACATTCCATAATGTATTCTAGAGCATAGAGAATAAACATTCCATACTGTATTCTAGAGCATAGAGAGAACAAACATTCCATACTGTATTCTAGAGCACAGAGAAGAAACATGCCATACTGTATTCTAGAACATAGAAGAAACATTCCATATTGTATTCTAGAACATAGAGAAGAAACAATGCATCATGTATTCTGGAACATAGAGAAGAAACATGCCATACTGTATTCTAGAACATAGAGAAGAAACAATCCATAATGTATTATAGAGCATAGAGAATAAACATTCCATACTGTAGATTCTACAACATAGAGAATAAATATTCCATACTGTATTATAGAGCATAGAGAAGAAACATTCCATACTGTAGATTCTACAACATAGAGAATAAATATTCCATAATGTATTCTAGAACATAGAGAAGAAACATTCCTTACTGTAGATTCTGGAATATAGAAAAGAAACATTCCATACTATAGATTCTGCAACATAGAGAAGAAATATCCCATACTATAGATTCTGCAACATAGAAAGAAATATCCCATACTATAGATTCTGCAACATTGAGAAGAAACATGTCATGCTGTATTCTAGATCATAGAGCATAAACATTCCATGTTGTAGATTCTACAACATAGAGAAGAAACATGTCATGCTGTATTCTAGATCATAGAGAATAAACATTCCAAACTGTATTCTAGAACATAGAGAAGAAACATGTCATGCTGTATTCTAGATCATAGAGAATAAACATTCCAAACTGTATTCTAGAACATAGAGAAGAAACATGTCATGCTGTATTCTAGATCATAGAGAAGAAACATTCCAAACTGTATTCTAGAACATAGAGAAGAAACATTCCATAATGTATTCTAAAACATAAAGAAACATTCCATACTGTTGATTCTACAACAAAGAGTAGAAACATTCCATACTGTATTCTAGAACATAGAGGAGAAACATTCCATACTGTATTCTAGAGCATAGAGAAGAAACATTCCAAACTGTGTTCTAGAACATAGATAAGAAACATTCCATACTGTACTCTAGAACATAGAGTAGAAACATTCCATACTGTACTCTAGAACATAGAGAATAAACATTCCATGTTGTAGATTCTACAACATAGAGAAGAAACTATCCATACTGTATTCTAGAACACAGAGAAGAAACATGTCATACTGTATTCCATAACACAGAGAAGAAACATGTCATACTGTATTCCATAACACAGAGAGAAGAAACATGTCGTACTGTATTCCATAACACAGAGAAGAAGCATGTCGTACTGTATTCTAGAACATAGAGAAGAAACATGTCATGCTGTATTCTAGATCATAGAGAAGAAACATTCCAAACTGTATTCTAGAACATAGAGAATAAACATTCCAAACTGTATTCTAGAACATAGAGAAGAAAGATTCCATAATGTATTCTAGAGCATAGAGAAGAAACATGCCATACTGTATTCTAGAACATAGAGAAGAAACATTCCATAATGTATTCTAGAGCATAGATAAGAAACATTCCATGCTGTATTCTAGAACATAGAGAAGAAACATTCCACACTGTATTTTAGAACATAGAGAAGAAACATTCCATAATGTATTCTAGAGCATAGAGAATAAACATTCCATACTGTATTCTAGAGCATAGAGAGAACAAACATTCCATACTGTATTCTAGAGCACAGAGAAGAAACATGCCATACTGTATTCTAGAACATAGAGGAGAAACATTCCATACTGTATTCTAGAGCATAGAGAAGAAACATTCCAAACTGTGTTCTAGAACATAGATAAGAAACATTCCATACTGTACTCTAGAACATAGAGTAGAAACATTCCATACTGTACTCTAGAACATAGAGAATAAACATTCCATGTTGTAGATTCTACAACATAGAGAAGAAACTATCCATACTGTATTCTAGAACACAGAGAAGAAACATGTCATACTGTATTCCATAACACAGAGAAGAAACATGTCATACTGTATTCCATAACACAGAGAGAAGAAACATGTCGTACTGTATTCCATAACACAGAGAAGAAGCATGTCGTACTGTATTCTAGAACATAGAGAAAGAAACATGTCATGCTGTATTCTAGATCATAGAGAAGAAACATTCCAAACTGTATTCTAGAACATAGAGAATAAACATTCCAAACTGTATTCTAGAACATAGAGAAGAAAGATTCCATAATGTATTCTAGAGCATAGAGAAGAAACATGCCATACTGTATTCTAGAACATAGAGAAGAAACATTCCATAATGTATTCTAGAGCATAGATAAGAAACATTCCATGCTGTATTCTAGAACATAGAGAAGAAACATTCCACACTGTATTTTAGAACATAGAGAAGAAACATTCCATAATGTATTCTAGAGCATAGAGAATAAACATTCCATACTGTATTCTAGAGCATAGAGAGAACAAACATTCCATACTGTATTCTAGAGCACAGAGAAGAAACATGCCATACTGTATTCTAGAACATAGAGAAGAAACATTCCATATTGTATTCTAGAACATAGAGAAGAAACATTCCATATTGTATTCTGGAACATAGAGAAGAAACATGCCATACTGTATTCTAGAACATAGAGAAGAAACAATCCATAATGTATTATAGAGCATAGAGAATAAACATTCCATACTGTAGATTCTACAACATAGAGAATAAATATTCCATACTGTATTATAGAGCATAGAGAAGAAACATTCCATACTGTAGATTCTACAACATAGAGAATAAATATTCCATAATGTATTCTAGAACATAGAGAAGAAACATTCCTTACTGTAGATTCTGGAATATAGAAAAGAAACATTCCATACTATAGATTCTGCAACATAGAGAAGAAATATCCCATACTATAGATTCTGCAACATAGAGAAGAAATATCATACTATAGATTCTACAACATAGAGAAGAAACATGTCATGCTGTATTCTAGATCATAGAGAATAAACATTCCATACTGTATTCTAGAGCACAGAGAAGAAACATTCCATATTGTATTCTTGAGCATAGAGAAGAAACATGCCATACTGTATTCTAGAACATAGAGAAGAAACATTCCATAATGTATTCTAGAGCATAGAGAATAAACATTCCATACTGTATTCTAGAACATAGAGAAGAAACATTCCATAATGTATTCTAAATCATAAAGAAACAATCCATACTGTTGATTCTACAACAAAGAGTAGAAACATTCCATACTGTATTCCATAACACAGAGAAGAAACATGTCATACTGTATTCCATAACACAGAGAAGAAACATGTCGTACTGTATTCCATAACACAGAGAAGAAACATGTCATACTGTATTCCATAACACAGAGAAGAAGCATGTCGTACTGTATTCTAGAACATAGAGAAGAAACATGTCATGCTGTATTCTAGATCATAGAGAAGAAACATTCCAAACTGTATTCTAGAACATAGAGAATAAACATTCCAAACTGTATTCTAGAACATAGAGAAGAAACATTCCATAATGTATTCTAAAACATAAAGAAACATTCCATACTGTTGATTCTACAACAAAGTAGAAACATTCCATACTGTATTCTAGAACATAGAGGAGAAACATTCCATACTGTATTCTAGAGCATAGAGAAGAAACATTCCAAACTGTGTTCTAGAACATAGATAAGAAACATTCCATACTGTACTCTAGAACATAGAGTAGAAACATTCCATACTGTACTCTAGAACATAGAGAATAAACATTCCATGTTGTAGATTCTACAACATAGAGAAGAAACTATCCATACTGTATTCTAGAACACAGAGAAGAAACATGTCATACTGTATTCCATAACACAGAGAAGAAACATGTCATACTGTATTCCATAACAGAGAGAAGAAACATGTCGTACTGTATTCTAGAACATAGAGAAGAAACACTCCAAACTGTATTCTAGAACATAGAGAATAAACATTCCAAACTGTATTCTAGAACATAGAGAAGAAACATTCCATAATGTATTCTAGAGCATAGAGAAGAAACATGCCATACTGTATTCTAGAACATAGAGAAGAAACATTCCATAATGTATTCTAGAGCATAGATAAGAAACATTCCATGCTGTATTCTAGAACATAGAAAGAAACATTCCACACTGTATTTTAGAACATAGAGAAGAAACATTCCATAATGTATTATAGAGCATAGAGAATAAACATTCCATACTGTATTGTAGAGCATAGAGAGAACAAACATTCCATACTGTATTCTAGAGCACAGAGAAGAAACATTCCATATTGTATTCTAGAGCATAGAGAAGAAACATACCATACTGAATTCTAGAACATAGAGAAGAAACATTCCATAATGTATTCTAAAACATAAAGAAACATTCCATACTGTTGATTCTACAACAAAGAGTAGAAACATTCCATACTGTATTCTAGAACATAGAGGAGAAACATTCCATACTGTATTCTAGAGCATAGAGAAGAAAAATTCCAAACTGTGTTCTAGAGCATAGATAAGAAACATTCCATACTGTACTCTAGAACATAGAGTAGAAACATTCCATACTATACTCTAGAACATAGAGAATAAACATTCCATGTTGTAGATTCTACAACATAGAGAAGAAACTATCCATACTGTATTCTAGAACACAGAGAATAAACATGTCATACTGTATTCCATAACACAGAGAAGAAACATGTCATATTGTATTCCATAACACAGAGAAGAAACATGTCGTACTGTATTCTAGAACATAGAGAATAAACATTCCAAACTGTATTCTAGAACATAGAGAAGAAACATGTCATGCTGTATTCTAGATCATAGAGAAGAAACATTCCAAACTGTATTCTAGAACATAGAAGAAACATTCCATACTGTATTCTAGATCATAGATAAGAAACATTCCAAACTGTATTCTATAACATAGAGAAGAAACATTCCATAATGTATTCTAAAACATAGAGAATAAACATTCCATACTGTTGATTCTACAACAGAGTAGAAACATTCCATACTGTTGATTCTACAACAAAGACTAGAAACATTCCATACTGTATTCTAGAACATAGAGAAGAAACATTCCATACTGTATTCTAGATCATAGAGAAGAAACATTCCAAACTGTATTCTATAACATAGAGAAGAAACATTCCATACTGTATTCTAGATCATAGAGAAGAAACATTCCAAACTGTATTCTATAACATAGAGAAGAAACATTCCATAATGTATTCTAAAACATAAAGAAACATTCCATACTGTTGATTCTACAACATAGAGTAGAAACATTCCATACTGTTGATTCTACAACAAAGACTAGAAACATTCCATACTGTATTCTACAACAAAGAGTAGAAACATTCCATACTGTATTCTAGAACATAGAGGAGAAACATTCCATACTGTATTCTAGAGCATAGAGAAGAAACATTCCAAACTGTGTTCTAGAACATAGATAAGAAACATTCCATACTGTACTCTAGAACATAGAGTAGAAACATTCCATACTGTACTCTAGAACATAGAGAATAAACATTCCATGTTGTAGATTCTACAACATAGAGAAGAAACTATCCATACTGTATTCTAGAACACAGAGAAGAAACATGTCATACTGTATTCCATAACACAGAGAAGAAACATGTCATACTGTATTCCATAACACAGAGAAGAAACATGTCGTACTGTATTCTAGAACATAGAGAAGAAACATTCCATAATGTATTCTAGAGCATAGATAAGAAACATTCCATGCTGTATTCTAGAACATAGAGAAGAAACATTCCACACTGTATTTTAGAACATAGAGAAGAAACATTCCATAATGTATTCTAGAGCATAGAGAATAAACATTCCATACTGTATTGTAGAGCATAGAGAGAACAAACATTCCATACTGTATTCTAGAGCACAGAGAAGAAACATTCCATATTGTATTCTAGAGCATAGAGAAGAAACATGCCATACTGTATTCTAGAACATAGAGAAGAAACATTCCATAATATATTCTAGAGCATAGAGAATAAACATTCCATACTGTATTCTAGAACATAGAGAATAAACATTCCATAATGTATTCTAAAACATAAAGAAACATTCCATACTGTTGATTCTACAACAAAGAGTAGAAACATTCCATACTGTATTCCATAACACAGAGAAGAAACATGTCATACTGTATTCCATAACACAGAGAAGAAACATGTCGTACTGTATTCCATAACACAGAGAAGAAACATGTCATACTGTATTCCATAACACAGAGAAGAAGCATGTCGTACTGTATTCTAGAACATAGAGAAGAAACATGTCATGCTGTATTCTAGATCATAGAGAAGAAACATTCCAAACTGTATTCTAGAACATAGAGAATAAACATTCCAAACTGTATTCTAGAAAATAGAGAAGAAACATTCCATAATGTATTCTAGAGCATAGAGAAGAAACATGCCATACTGTATTCTAGAACATAGAGAAGAAACATTCCATAATGTATTCTAGAGCATAGATAAGAAACATTCCATGCTGTATTCTAGAACATAGAGAAGAAACATTCCACACTGTATTTTAGAACATAGAGAAGAAACATTCCATAATGTATTCTAGAGCATAGAGAATAAACATTCCATACTGTATTCTAGAGCATAGAGAGAACAAACATTCCATACTGTATTCTAGAGCACAGAGAAGAAACATGCCATACTGTATTCTAGAACATAGAGAAGAAACATTCCATATTGTATTCTAGAACATAGAGAAGAAACATTCCATATTGTATTCTGGAACATAGAGAAGAAACATGCCATACTGTATTCTAGAACATAGAGAAGAAACAATCCATAATGTATTATAGAGCATAGAGAATAAACATTCCATACTGTAGATTCTACAACATAGAGAATAAATATTCCATACTGTATTATAGAGCATAGAAAGAAACATTCCATACTGTAGATTCTACAACATAGAGAATAAATATTCCATAATGTATTCTAGAACATAGAGAAGAAACATTCCTTACTGTAGATTCTGGAATATAGAAAAGAAACATTCCATACTATAGATTCTGCAACATAGAGAAGAAATATCCCATACTATAGATTCTGCAACATAGAGAAGAAATATCCCATACTATAGATTCTACAACATAGAGAAGAAACATGTCATGCTGTATTCTAGATCATAGAGAATAAACATTCCATACTGTATTCTAGAGCACAGAGAAGAAACATTCCATATTGTATTCTAGAGCATAGAGAAGAAACATGCCATACTGTATTCTAGAACATAGAGAAGAAACATTCCATAATGTATTCTAGAGCATAGAGAATAAACATTCCATACTGTATTCTAGAACATAGAGAAGAAACATTCCATAATGTATTCTAAAACATAAAGAAACAATCCATACTGTTGATTCTACAACAAAGAGTAGAAACATTCCATACTGTATTCCATAACACAGAGAAGAAACATGTCATACTGTATTCCATAACACAGAGAAGAAACATGTCGTACTGTATTCCATAACACAGAGAAGAAACATGTCATACTGTATTCCATAACACAGAGAAGAAGCATGTCGTACTGTATTCTAGAACATAGAGAAGAAACATGTCATGCTGTATTCTAGATCATAGAGAAGAAACATTCCAAACTGTATTCTAGAACATAGAGAATAAACATTCCAAACTGTATTCTAGAACATAGAGAAGAAACATTCCATAATGTATTCTAAAACATAAAGAAACATTCCATACTGTTGATTCTACAACAAAGAGTAGAAACATTCCATACTGTATTCTAGAACATAGAGGAGAAACATTCCATACTGTATTCTAGAGCATAGAGAAGAAACATTCCAAACTGTGTTCTAGAACATAGATAAGAAACATTCCATACTGTACTCTAGAACATAGAGTAGAAACATTCCATACTGTACTCTAGAACATAGAGAATAAACATTCCATGTTGTAGATTCTACAACATAGAGAAGAAACTATCCATACTGTATTCTAGAACACAGAGAAGAAACATGTCATACTGTATTCCATGACACAGAGAAGAAACATGTCATACTGTATTCCATAACAGAGAGAAGAAACATGTCGTACTGTATTCTAGAACATAGAGAAGAAACACTCAAACTGTATTCTAGAACATAGAGAATAAACATTCCAAACTGAATTCTAGAACATAGAGAAGAAACATTCCATAATGTATTCTAGAGCATAGAGAAGAAACATGCCATACTGTATTCTAGAACATAGAGAAGAAACATTCCATAATGTATTCTAGAGCATAGATAAGAAACATTCCATGCTGTATTCTAGAACATAGAGAAGAAACATTCCACACTGTATTTTAGAACATAGAGAAGAAACATTCCATAATGTATTCTAGAGCATAGAGAATAAACATTCCATACTGTATTGTAGAGCATAGAGAGAACAAACATTCCATACTGTATTCTAGAGCACAGAGAAGAAACATTCCATATTGTATTCTAGAGCATAGAGAAGAAACATGCCATACTGTATTCTAGAACATAGAGAAGAAACATTCCATAATGTATTCTAGAGCATAGAGAAGAAACATTCCATACTGTATTCTAGAACATAGAGAAGAAACATTCCATAATGTATTCTAAAACATAAAGAAACATTCCATACTGTTGATTCTACAACAAAGAGTAGAAACATTCCATACTGTATTCCATAACACAGAGAAGAAACATGTCATACTGTATTCCATAACACAGAGAAGAAACATGTCGTACTGTATTCCATAACACAGAGAAGAAACATGTCATACTGTATTCCATAACACAGAGAAGAAGCATGTCACTGTATTCTAGAACATAGAGAAGAAACATGTCATGCTGTATTCTAGATCATAGAGAAGAAACATTCCAAACTGTATTCTAGAACATAGAGAATAAACATTCCAAACTGTATTCTAGAACATAGAGAAGAAACATTCCATAATGTATTCTAGAGCATAGAGAAGAAACATGCCATACTGTATTCTAGAACATAGAGAAGAAACATTCCATAATGTATTCTAGAGCATAGATAAGAAACATTCCATGCTGTATTCTAGAACATAGAGAAGAAACATTCCACACTGTATTTTAGAACATAGAGAAGAAACATTCCATAATGTATTCTAGAGCATAGAGAATAAACATTCCATACTGTATTCTAGAGCATAGAGAGAACAAACATTCCATACTGTATTCTAGAGCACAGAGAAGAAACATGCCATACTGTATTCTAGAACATAGAGAAGAAACATTCCATAATGTATTCTAAAACATAAAGAAACATTCCATACTGTTGATTCTACAACAAAGAGTAGAAACATTCCATACTGTATTCTAGAACATAGAGGAGAAACATTCCATACTGTATTCTAGAGCATAGAGAAGAAAAATTCCAAACTGTGTTCTAGAGCATAGATAAGAAACATTCCATACTGTACTCTAGAACATAGAGTAGAAACATTCCATACTATACTCTAGAACATAGAGAATAAACATTCCATGTTGTAGATTCTACAACATAGAGAAGAAACTATCCATACTGTATTCTAGAACACAGAGAATAAACATGTCATACTGTATTCCATAACACAGAGAAGAAACATGTCATACTGTATTCCATAACACAGAGAAGAAGCATGTCGTACTGTATTCTAGAACATAGAGAAGAAACATGTCATGCTGTATTCTAGATCATAGAGAAGAAACATTCCAAACTGTATTCTAGAACATAGAGAATAAACATTCCAAACTGTATTCTAGAAAATAGAGAAGAAACATTCCATAATGTATTCTAGAGCATAGAGAAGAAACATGCCATACTGTATTCTAGAACATAGAGAAGAAACATTCCATAATGTATTCTAGAGCATAGATAAGAAACATTCCATGCTGTATTCTAGAACATAGAGAAGAAACATTCCACACTGTATTTTAGAACATAGAGAAGAAACATTCCATAATGTATTCTAGAGCATAGAGAATAAACATTCCATACTGTATTCTAGAGCATAGAGAGAACAAACATTCCATACTGTATTCTAGAGCACAGAGAAGAAACATGCCATACTGTATTCTAGAACATAGAGAAGAAACATTCCATATTGTATTCTAGAACATAGAGAAGAAACATTCCATATTGTATTCTGGAACATAGAGAAGAAACATGCCATACTGTATTCTAGAACATAGAGAAGAAACAATCCATAATGTATTATAGAGCATAGAGAATAAACATTCCATACTGTAGATTCTACAACATAGAGAATAAATATTCCATACTGTATTATAGAGCATAGAGAAGAAACATTCCATACTGTAGATTCTACAACATAGAGAATAAATATTCCATAATGTATTCTAGAACATAGAGAAGAAACATTCCTTACTGTAGATTCTGGAATATAGAAAAGAAACATTCCATACTATAGATTCTGCAACATAGAGAAGAAATATCCCATACTATAGATTCTGCAACATAGAGAAGAAATATCCCATACTATAGATTCTACAACATAGAGAAGAAACATGTCATGCTGTATTCTAGATCATAGAGAATAAACATTCCATACTGTATTCTAGAGCACAGAGAAGAAACATTCCATATTGTATTCTAGAGCATAGAGAAGAAACATGCCATACTGTATTCTAGAACATAGAGAAGAAACATTCCATAATGTATTCTAGAGCATAGAGAATAAACATTCCATACTGTATTCTAGAACATAGAGAAGAAACATTCCATAATGTATTCTAAAACATAAAGAAACAATCCATACTGTTGATTCTACAACAAAGAGTAGAAACATTCCATACTGTATTCTAGAACACAGAGAATAAACATGTCATACTGTATTCCATAACACAGAGAAGAAACATGTCATACTGTATTCCATAACACAGAGAAGAAGCATGTCGTACTGTATTCTAGAACATAGAGAAGAAACATGTCATGCTGTATTCTAGATCATAGAGAAGAAACATTCCAAACTGTATTCTAGAACATAGAGAATAAACATTCCAAACTGTATTCTAGAAAATAGAGAAGAAACATTCCATAATGTATTCTAGAGCATAGAGAAGAAACATGCCATACTGTATTCTAGAACATAGAGAAGAAACATTCCATAATGTATTCTAGAGCATAGATAAGAAACATTCCATGCTGTATTCTAGAACATAGAGAAGAAACATTCCACACTGTATTTTAGAACATAGAGAAGAAACATTCCATAATGTATTCTAGAGCATAGAGAATAAACATTCCATACTGTATTCTAGAGCATAGAGAGAACAAACATTCCATACTGTATTCTAGAGCACAGAGAAGAAACATGCCATACTGTATTCTAGAACATAGAGAAGAAACATTCCATATTGTATTCTAGAACATAGAGAAGAAACATTCCATATTGTATTCTGGAACATAGAGAAGAAACATGCCATACTGTATTCTAGAACATAGAGAAGAAACAATCCATAATGTATTATAGAGCATAGAGAAGAAACATTCCATACTGTAGATTCTACAACATAGAGAATAAATATTCCATAATGTATTCTAGAACATAGAGAAGAAACATTCCTTACTGTAGATTCTGGAATATAGAAAAGAAACATTCCATACTATAGATTCTGCAACATAGAGAAGAAATATCCCATACTATAGATTCTGCAACATAGAGAAGAAATATCCCATACTATAGATTCTACAACATAGAGAAGAAACATGTCATGCTGTATTCTAGATCATAGAGAATAAACATTCCATACTGTATTCTAGAGCACAGAGAAGAAACATTCCATATTGTATTCTAGAGCATAGAGAAGAAACATGCCATACTGTATTCTAGAACATAGAGAAGAAACATTCCATAATGTATTCTAGAGCATAGAGAATAAACATTCCATACTGTATTCTAGAACATAGAGAAGAAACATTCCATAATGTATTCTAAAACATAAAGAAACAATCCATACTGTTGATTCTACAACAAAGAGTAGAAACATTCCATACTGTATTCCATAACACAGAGAAGAAACATGTCATACTGTATTCCATAACACAGAGAAGAAACATGTCGTACTGTATTCCATAACACAGAGAAGAAACATGTCATACTGTATTCCATAACACAGAGAAGAAGCATGTCGTACTGTATTCTAGAACATAGAGAAGAAACATGTCATGCTGTATTCTAGATCATAGAGAAGAAACATTCCAAACTGTATTCTAGAACATAGAGAATAAACATTCCAAACTGTATTCTAGAACATAGAGAAGAAACATTCCATAATGTATTCTAAAACATAAAGAAACATTCCATACTGTTGATTCTACAACAAAGAGAAGAAACATTCCATACTGTATTCTAGAGCATAGAGAAGAAACATTCCAAACTGTGTTCTAGAACATAGATAAGAAACATTCCATACTGTACTCTAGAACATAGAGTAGAAACATTCCATACTGTACTCTAGAACATAGAGAATAAACATTCCATGTTGTAGATTCTACAACATAGAGAAGAAACATCCATACTGTATTCTAGAACACAGAGAAGAAACATGTCATACTGTATTCCATAACACAGAGAAGAAACATTCATACTGTATTCCATAACAGAGAGAAGAAACATGCCATACTGTATTCTAGAACATAGAGAAGAAACACTCCAAACTGTATTCTAGAACATAGAGAAGAAACATTCCATAACTGTATTCTAGAGCATAGATAAGAAACATTCCATGCTGTATTCTAGAACATAGAGAAGAAACATTCCACACTGTATTTTAGAACATAGAGAAGAAACATTCCATAATGTATTCTAGAGCATAGAGAATAAACATTCCATACTGTATTGTAGAGCATAGAGAGAACAAACATTCCATACTGTATTCTAGAGCACAGAGAAGAAACATTCCATATTGTATTCTAGAGCATAGAGAAGAAACATGCCATACTGTATTCTAGAACATAGAGAAGAAACATTCCATAATGTATTCTAGAGCATAGAGAAGAAACATTCCATACTGTATTCTAGAACATAGAGAAGAAACATTCCATAATGTATTCTAAAACATAAAGAAACATTCCATACTGTTGATTCTACAACAAAGAGTAGAAACATTCCATACTGTATTCCATAACACAGAGAAGAAACATGTCATACTGTATTCCAAACACAGAGAAGAAGCATGTCGTTGTATTCTAGAACATAGAGAAGAAACATGTCATGCTGTATTCTAGATCATAGAGAAGAAACATTCCAAACTGTATTCTAGAACATAGAGAATAAACATTCCAAACTGTATTCTAGAACATAGAGAAGAAACATTCCATAATGTATTCTAGAGCATAGAGAAGAAACATGCCATACTGTATTCTAGAACATAGAGAAGAAACATTCCATATTGTATTCTAGAACATAGAGAAGAAACATTCCATATTGTATTCTGGAACATAGAGAAGAAACATGCCATACTGTATTCTAGAACATAGAGAAGAAACAATCCATAATGTATTATAGAGCATAGAGAATAAACATTCCATACTGTAGATTCTACAACATAGAGAATAAATATTCCATACTGTATTATAGAGCATAGAGAAGAAACATTCCATACTGTAGATTCTACAACATAGAGAATAAATATTCCATAATGTATTCTAGAACATAGAGAAGAAACATTCCTACTGTAGATTCTGGAATATAGAAAAGAAACATTCCATACTATATTCTAGAACATAGAGAAGAAATATTCCATACTATAGATTCTGCAACATAGAGAAGAAATATCCCATACTATAGATTCTACAACATAGAGAAGAAACTTGTCATGCTGTATTCTAGATCATAGAGAATAAACATTCCATACTGTATTCTAGAGCACAGAGAAGAAACATTCCATATTGTATTCTAGAGCATAGAGAAGAAACATTCCATACTGTATTCTAGAACATAGAGAAGAAACATTCCATAATGTATTCTAGAGCATAGAGAATAAACATTCCATACTGTATTCTAGAACATAGAGAAGAAACATTCCATAATGTATTCTAAAACATAAAGAAACAATCCATACTGTTGATTCTACAACAAGAGAAGAAACATTCCATACTGTATTCCATAACACAGAGAAGAAACATGTCATACTGTATTCCATAACACAGAGAAGAAACATTCGTACTGTATTCCAGAACACAGAGAAGAAACATGTCATACTGTATTCCATACACAGAGAAGAAGCATGTGTTTCTAGAACATAGATAAGAAACATTCCATGCTGTATTCTAGAACATAGAGAAGAAACATTCCACACTGTATTCTAGAACATAGAGAAGAAACATTCCAAACTGTATTCTAGAACATAGAGAAGAAACATTCCATAATGTATTTTAGAACATAGAAAGAAACATTCCATACTGTATTCTACAACAAAGAGTAGAAACATTCCATACTGTATTCTAGAACATAGAGAAGAAACATTCCATACTGTATTCTAGAACATAGAGAAGAAACATTCCATACTGTATTCTAGAACATAGAGAAGAAACATTCCATAATGTATTCTAGAGCATAGAGAATAAACATTCCATACTGTAGATTCTAGATTCTACTGTATTCTAGAACACAGAGAAGAAACATGTCATACTGTATTCCAGAACATAGAAAGAAATATTCCATACTGTATTCCATAGAAGAAACATGTACTGTATTCTAGAACATAGAGAAGAAACATTCCATACTGTATTCTAGAACATAGAGAAGAAACATTCCACTGTATTTTAGAACATAGAGAAGAAACATTCCATAATGTATTCTAGAACATAGAGAAGAAACATTCCATGCTGTATTCTAGAACATAGAGAAGAAACATTCCATACTGTATTCTAGATTCCAGAGAACATAGAGAAGAAACATTCCACTGTATGTATTCTAGAACATAGAGAAGAAACATTCCATAATGTATTCAGAGCATAGAGAAGAAACATTTCCATATTCTAGAACATAGAGAAGAAACATTCCATACTGTAGAAACATAGAGAAGAAATATTCCATACTGTATTCTAGAACATAGAGAAGAAACATTCCAAACTGTGTTCTAGAACATAGATAAGAAACATTCCATGCTGTATTCTAGAACATAGAGAAGAAACATTCCATAACATAGAGAAGAAACATTCCATATTCTAGAACATAGATAAGAAACATTCCATGCTGTATTCTAGAACATAGAGAAGAAACATTCCACACTGTATTTTAGAACATAGAGAAGAAACATGCCATACTGTATTCTTGAACATAGAGAAGAAACATTCCACACTGTATTTTAGAACATAGAGAAGAAACATTCCATAATGTATTCTAGAGCATAGATAAGAAACATTCCATGCTGTATTCTAGAACATAGAGAAGAAACATTCCACACTGTATTTTAGAACATAGAGAAGAAACATTCCATAATGTATTCTAGAGCATAGAGAAGAAACATTCCATACTGTATTCTAGAACATAGAGAAGAAACATTCCATAATGTATTCTAGAGCATAGAGAAGAAACATTCCATACTGTATTCTAGAACATAGAGAAGAAACATTCCATATTGTATTCTAGAACATAGAGAAGAAACATTCCATAATGTATTATAGAGCATAGAGAATAAACATTCCATACTGTAGATTCTACAACATAGAGAATAAATATTCCATACTGTATTATAGAGCATAGAGAAGAAACATTCCATACTGTAGATTCTGCAACATAGAGAATAAATATTCCATAATGTATTCTAGAACATAGAGAAGAAACATTCCATACTGTAGATTCTGGAATATAGAAAAGAAACATTCCATACTATAGATTTCTGCAACATAGAGAAGAAACATATCCTAGAACATACTATAGATTCTGCAACATTGAGAACATAGAAAACATTCCAAACATGTCACGCTGTCTAGATCATAGAGCATAAACATTCCATGTTGTAGATTCTACAACATAGAGAAGAAACATGTCATGCTGTATTCTAGATCATAGAGAATAAACATTCCAAACTGTATTCTAGAACATAGAGAAGAAACATGTCATAATGTATTCTAGATCATAGAGAATAAACATTCCAAACTTATTCTAGAACATAGAGAAGAAACATTCCATAATGTATTCTAGATAGATAAGAAACATTCCATGCTGTATTCTAGAACATAGAAAAACATTCCAAACTGTATTTTAGAACATAGAGAAGAAACATTCCATAATGTATTCTAGAGCATAGAGAATAAACATTCCAAATTCTGTATTCCATAGAAGAGAAGAAACATTTCCATAATGTATTCTAAAACATAAAGAAACATTCCATACTGTTCATTCTACAACAAAGAAACATTCCATACTGTATTCTAGAACATAGAGAAGAAACATGTCATACTGTACTCTAGAACATAGAGAATAAACCATTCTACAAACTGTATTCTAGAACATAGAGAATAAACATTCCATAACACAGAGATGTCATATTGTATTCCATAACACAGAGAAGAAACATATGTGTACAGAGCTAGAAACATTCCAAAACATGTGTCATGCTGTATTCTAGAATAGAGAAGAAACATTCCAAACTGTATTCTAGAACATAGAAGAAACATTCCATACTTCCAAACTGTATTCTATAACATAGAGAAGAAACATTCCATAATGTATTCTAAAACATAGAGAATAAACATTCCATACTGTTGATTCTACAACAGAGTAGAAACATTCCATACTGTATTCTAGAACATAGAGGAGAAACATTCCATACTGTATTCTAGATCATAGAGAAGAAACATTCCAAACTGTGTTCTAGAACATAGATAAGAAACATTCCATACTGTACTCTAGAACATGGAGTAGAAACATTCCATGTTGTAGATTCTACAACATAGAGAAGAAACTATCCATACTGTATTCTAGAACACAGAGAAGAAACATGTCATATTGTATTCCATAACACAGAGAAGAAACATGTCATATTGTATTCCATAACACAGAGAAGAAACATTCGTACTGTATTCTAGAACATAGAGAATAAACATTCCAAACTGTATTCTAGAACATAGAGAAGAAACATGTCATGCTGTATTCTAGATCATTCCAGTATTCTAGAAGAAACATTCCAAACTGTATTCTAGAACATAGAAGAAACATTCCATAATGTATTCTAGATCATAGAGAAGAAACATTCCATACTGTATTCTATAACATAGAGAAGAAACATTCCATAATGTATTCTAAAACATAAAGAAACATTCCATACTGTTGATTCTACAACAAAGAGTAGAAACATTCCATACTGAGAAGAAACATTGATTCTACAACAAAAGAAACTGTCGTAGAAACATTCCATATAACACAGAGAAGAAGCATGTATTCTAGAACATAGAGAAGAAACATTCATACTGTATTCTAGATCATAGAGAAGAAACATTCCAAACTGTATTCTATAACATAGAGAATAAACATTCCAAACTGTATTCTAGTAGAGAAGAAACATTCCATAATGTATTCTAGAGCATAGAGAAGAAACATGCCATACTGTATTCTAGAACATAGAGAAGAAACATTCCATAATGTATTCTAGAGCATAGATAAGAAACATTCCATTCTGTATTCTAGAACATAGAGAAGAAACATTCCATACTGTATTTTAGATTCTACAACAATACTGATTCTAGAAATAGAGAAGAAACATTCCATACTGTATTCTAGAACATAGAGAAGAAACATTCCATACTGTATTCTAGATCATAGAGAAGAAACATTCCAAACTGTATTCTATAACATAGAGAAGAAACATTCCATAATGTATTCTAAAACATAAAGAAACATTCCATACTGTTGATTCTACAACATAGAGTAGAAACATTCCATACTGTATTCTAGAGCATAGATAAGAAACATTCCATACTGTACTCTAGAACATTTCCATACTGTTTCCATACTATAGATTCTACAACATAGAGTAGAAACATTCCATACTGTTGATTCTACAACAAAGACTAGAAACATTCCATACTGTATTCTAGAACATAGAGGAGAAACATTCCATACTTTATTCTAGAACATAGAGGAGAAACATTCCATACTTTATTCTAGAACATAGAGGAGAAACATTCCATACTATAGATTCTACAACATAGAGAAGAAACATTCCGTACTGTAGATTCTTCAACATATATAATAAACATTCCATACCGTATTCTAAAACATAGAGAAGAAACATTCCATACTGTAGATTCTAGAGCAAAGATAATATAGGCCTCTAACAGTATTTGCTTTGGTTTGATCACTCACTTGTCTTCCAATGAGCTAGTGATTATTGTTAGGTTGTTATTACCATAGTATTCCCCTCTGCATGTTGATGGACCCTATTTACATGATGTGTTTGTGTTGATGATGTTGTTTTGAGAAACAGTAATGGATGATGGTAATGTCTCAGATTACCGCTCAGCATCCTCAAGCAGACAGACGTCACGTCTCTTCATACAGACTCATAATTACATTCTAACATTTCTAATTCACTGTTAATGAAAGGAGAATCATATTAGTACTACCATCTCAACTCACAGCATTGTATTAGTGCATATTTGTTGAATCAGAGAGGGGTTTGTAAGACACTGCTATATGATAAGATATGATACTACTGTGTCAATATGCCAACCAGCAGTACATATTCAGAGCAGCTGCTCCAGACTGACACAACATAGCCTGAGATACACAGCTCTGCTGGGCTGTATTGGTGCTTAGGGAGTAACCACAGATAGTTCATTTATTTTTATACAGATTTATATTTCAGACTCTAAAACACTTTTATGGCTGTGTCTGTTTTACCAGGTTTGTACCATGAGAAATGTTTAATGTTCTGGGTTTAATAATAAGTAACATTACTGTTTATGATCGTTGTACTGAGGGAAACAGGGAGGAATATAGATTATCAGCTAAATCATTACACACTGTGGCTTTTCTTTTACAGACATATGACCACAAATACATATAATACTGTGATTATACAGTGGAATTATACAATTATACAAATGATAATCACCAAGGGGTAATAAAGTAGAGTTGTGTTATGAAAATGCACCACTGTAGACACTGAAGGAACATTTTAACTAACGCCCCTGTTATTATTCAAGGTTCATATGTTTCAGAACTGAGAAGTCAAGATCAAAGCATCAGGGTTTTTTCATGTCTAAAGTCATGATTAAATAGTCTTTGTTTCATCACGTTTATATTAAAAGGTCCACCTGCTGAAGAGAAATACTACCGTGGTCCTTCTCTAAGCCGCACCCCAGAGTTGTGGGCAACCAATCACAGCACTCCAATGGATAGCAAATGTCATTGGGTCTGACACTTCAGACAAACACACGTTTAAGTCTCATGAACGACAACGAGGGCTAGGACACAAACTGAGAGTTTTCACCAAAAATACATGTTTAAATCTCATGAACGCCAACGAGGGCTAGGACACAAACTGAGAGTTTTCACCAAAAATACATGTTTGAATCTCATGAACGCCAACGAGGGCTAGGACACAAACTGAGAGTTTTCATCAAAAATACATGTTTAAATCTCATGAACGCCAACGAGGGCTAGGACACAAACTGAGAGTTTTCATCAAAAATACATGTTTAAATCTCATGAACGCCAACGAGGGCTAGGACACAAACTGAGAGTTTTCACCAAAAATACATGTTTAAATCTCATGAACGCCAAACTGAGAGTTTTCACCAAAAATACATGTTTAAATCTCATGAACGCCAACGAGGGCTAGGACACAAACTGAGAGTTTTCACCAAAAATACATGTTTAAATCTCATGAACGCCAACGAGGGCTAGGACACAAACTGAGAGTTTTCATCAAAAATACATGTTTAAATCTCATGAACGCCAACGAGGGCTAGGACACAAACTGAGAGTTTTCATCCAAAAATACATGTTTGAATCTCATGAACGCCAACGAGGGCTAGGACACAAACGGAGAGTTTTCATCATGGCTAAATCATTTGACAGTGCACCAGGAGGACTTGCTACGGTGATTCCAGAAATGTAGAGCCTGCTGATGGAGTATTATTCCAATACAAAATTATACTTTTGTTAGTGTTTGCTAGCGCAGCTGGTTAGTTGGCTCTCAGTCTCATTGACCACCAAACATTTCTGATGTTAGCGAGCCAGCCACCTAATACAGTATAACACCATCAGGATACGATTTGAGAGCACTAGTTAGCTCCAAAAGTGGTTTTAGATTTGACTGCATGCTGACAGTTACTTCAGAGCCATACACTACAAACAGACTTTTACCAGGTTCCAATCAAGCAATTGGAATGACAGCCCACCATGACATACCTAAGAGTTTCCTGATTAGCAACGGGTAGTCTGTGTTTAATGTCATTGCGAACGAGAGACACAGCTTGAGATCATTGTTAGGGATTTTTTTGCCTGTGTTTGAATTGGGCTTCCCTGGAAAATGTTGTCCAAGGTTGCAACAGTAACCAAGGGGGGTGGGGCTTAGCAAAGGGTCAATTCAGAGCATAACATGTCGTTCTGTTCTCTTTAGTCTCTTGTACTAAGATACTATGTGTTCTAATAAAACCATTCTACACAATAAGGCTGGGTCACAAATGGCACCCTATTCTCTGGCCTACATAGTCCACAACATTTGAGCAGAGCTGTATGGGCCCTGGTCAAATTGGCCCTGGTCAGAAGTGGTACAGGGATTAGGGTGCCGTTTGGGACACAGTTAAGAGTTAAGTTCATGTAGAACTCAAACTCGTTGTTTCCTAGTGTTGCTCTTGCTTAGTAAAAGGACCTGTGTCGTGTAGTAGAACCTGACACAGCACAATCCCCACCCTGACAGTGCTGCATTTCCCCTAACACAGGGTTCCTATTGGTTCCAGTCCATCGGTCATGACTTGTTTCCTGGAGTCTGCTTCAGTAGCCGAGCGAATGGGCTGATATATTCCAGGATCTAAGGAAGAATTTGTATTTGTCCAGGTTGTTTTTTGAAAAACAAAATAGTATTTTTCAAAAGGTGTGTCAGATGTGAGCAGCCACCGTGACATAACACTAAGCTAGTGGTGTCACCCTCTGTTTAGAGGTCAGAACTTAGGGACATAACACTAAGCTAGTGGTGTCACCCTCTGTTTAGAGGTCAGAACCTAGGGACATAACACTAAGCTACCCTCTGTTTAGGTCAGAACTTCATAACACTAAGCTCTGTTTAGAGGTCAGAACCTAGGGACATAACACTAAGCTAGTGGTGTCACCCTCTGTTTAGAGGTCAGAACCTAGGGACATAACACTAAGCTAGTGGTGTCACCCTCTGTTTAGAGGTCAGAACCTAGGGACATAACACTAAGCTAGTGGTGTCACCCTCTGTTTAGAGGTCAGAACCTAGGGACATAACACTAAGCTAGTGGTGTCACCCTCTGTTTAGAGGTCTGGGACATTTAGTGGTGTCAGTTTAGAGTCAGAACCTAGGGACATAACACTAAGCTAGTGGTGTCACCCTCTGTTTAGAGGTCAGAACCTAGGGACATAACACTAAGCTAGTGGTGTCACCCTCTGTTTAGAGGTCAGAACCTAGGGACATAACACTAAGCTAGTGGTGTCACCCTCTGTTTAGAGGTCAGAACCTAGGGACATAACACTAAGCTAGTGGTGTCACCCTCTGTTTAGAGGTCAGAACCTAGGGACATAACACTAAGCTAGTGGTGTCACCCTCTGTTTAGAGGTCAGAACCTCATAACACTAAGCTAGTGGTGTCACCCTCTGTTTAGAGGTCAGAACCTAGGGACATAACACTAAGCTAGTGGTGTCACCCTCTGTTTAGAGGTCAGAACTTTCTCTCTGTCTCATAACTCTCTCTCTGTTTAGAGGTCAGAACCTAGGGACATAACACTAAGCTGTGGTGTCTCTTTTAGAGGTCTCTCTGTCTCTCTCTCTCTTCTTTCTCTCTTCTCTCTCTCTTTCTCTTCTCTCTCTCTTCTCTCTCTCTTCTTTCTCTCTTCTCTCTTCTCTCTCTTCTTTCTCTCTGTCGCTCTCTCTTCTTTCTCTCTTCTCTCTCTTCTCTCTCTCTCTTCTTTCTCTCTTCTCTCTCTCCCCTCTTTCCTCTCTTCTCTCTCTTCTTTCTCTCTTCTCTCTCTCTTCTTTCTTTCTTCTCTCTCTCTCTCTCTCTCTCTCTTTCTCTCTGTCTCTCTCTCTTCTTTCTCTCTTCTCTCTCTTCTTTCTCTCCTCTCTCTCCCCTCTTTCCTCTCTTCTCTCTCTCTTCTTTATCTCTTCTCTCTCTCTCTTCTTTCTCTCTTCTCTCTCTTCTTTCTCTCTTCTCTCTCTCTTCTTTCTCTCTTCTCTCTCTCTTCTTTCTCTTCTCTCTCTCTTCTTTCTTTCTTCTCTCTCTCTTCTTTCTCTCTTCTCTCCCTCTCCCCTCTTTCCTCTCTTCTCTCTCTTTTCTCTCTCTCTTCTCTCTCTCTCTTCTTTCTCTCTCTCTCTCTCTCTCTCTCTCCTCTCTCTCTCTCTTCTCTCTCTCTTCTTTCTCTCTTCTCTCTCTCTCAGTCCTTCTTTCTTTCTTCTCTCTCTCTCTCTCTCTTTCTTCTTTCTCTCTTCTCTCTCTCCTCTTTCCTCTCTTCTCTCTCTCTTCTTTCTCTCTTCTCCCTCTCCTCTTTCTTCTCTCTCTCTCTGCTTTCTCTCTTCTCTCTCTCTCTCTCTCTTTCTCTTTTCTCTCTCTCTCCTCTTTCCTCTCTCTTTATCCTCCTCCTCCTTTCTCAGCTGCAATGCTGTTTATAGGGAAACATTAGGTTGGAGAGGGAGAGAGAAAATGCTCCTCTCTTAGTAGTCCAAATGAATGTTAATGATGGAGGGATAGAGAGTGAACATGATGGAGGAGGGAAATAGAGTGGCCTACTGTCCTTCTCCATGCAGAAATAAGACACACAAGATAAAGAGAGAGTTTCCTCTGGTGAGTTTTAGAAGCGCAGGTATTACTTGAGGTGGATTAAAATGCTACGTGTTTTATAATGCCTTTGTCCTTTTTGGTGAGAGAGAGAGAGCCCGTGGGCTGTAGATTTCCCCTGTGTCTCACCAGTGAAGCATTTCCTGGTCAAATATACCGTAGCCTTGACTACTGAAACTGTGCCACGGTGTCGAGGACGGAGGGCTAATGTGAATGTTGATTACACATACTTTCTAACCACATCACGTTATTATAAATGCTTCTACATGTAAATGAACAACTTACACTGCACTAATGTATTGTAGCCCAGTGGTTTCAGTACTGAATGAGGGTATATCTGGGATTGTGATTGGGTAACACAGTTCAACTAAGCTCATGAAGCAGTTATAAGTTATATTCCATCAAGAATCAATCGCTATTCATCATTCATTTCAAAGTCCATAAATGGATGTCCCATTCGCAGATTGCCCCTTTAATGCTTATGATAATGCATGTAACTGAAGTGCAGTATTGTATCCTAGTGCTTCCAATAAAATATGGTATTCCTCCTCCTCTGTGTAAAGCTTTAGTGTCAGTAGTTGACTGTGATATGTGGATGTCTCACCGAGTTACCTAACCTGTTATGGCTGCATCCCTTTGTTCTCAATTTCCGCCTGAAGACATACCCTAATCTAACTACATTTACATTACATTTAAGTCATTTAGCAGACGCTCTTATCCAGAGCGACTTACAAATTGGTGCGTTCACCTTATGACATCCAGTGGAACAGCCACTTTACAATAGTGCATCTAAATCTTTTAAGGGGGGTGAGACGGATTACTTTATCCTATCCTAGGTATTCCTTAAAGAGGTGGGGTTTCAGGTGTCTCCGGAAGGTGGTGATTGACTCCGCTGTCCTGGCGTCGTGAGGGAGTTTGTTCCACCATTGGGGGGCCAGAGCAGCGAACAGTTTTGACTGGGCTGAGCGGGAACTGTACTTCCTCAGTGGTAGGGAGGCGAGCAGGCCAGAGGTGGATGAACGCAGTGCCCTTGTTTGGGTGTAGGGCCTGATCAGAGCCTGGAGGTACTGAGGTGCCGTTCCCCTCACAGCTCCGTGGCAAGCACCATGGTCTTGTAGCGGATGCGAGCTTCAACTGGAAGCCAGTGGAGGGAGCGGAGGAGCGGGGTGACGTGAGAGAACTTGGGAAGGTTGAACACCAGATGGGCTGCGGCGTTCTGGATGAGTTGTAGGGGTTTAATGGCACAGGCAGGGAGCCCAGCCAACAGCGAGTTGCAGTAATCCAGACTGGAGATGACAAGTGCCTGGATTAGGACCTGCGCCGCTTCCTGTGTGATGCAGGGTCGTACTCTGCGGATGTTGTAGAGCATGAACCTACAGGAATGGGCCACCGCCTTGATGTTAGTTGAGAACGACAGGGTGTTGTCCAGGATCACGCCAAGGTTCTTAGCGCTCTGGGAGGAGGACACAGTGGAGTTGTCAACCGTGATGGCGAGATCATGGAACGGGCAGTCCTTCCCGGGAGGAAGAGCAGCTCCGTCTTGCCGAGGTTCAGCTTGAGGTGGTGATCCGTCATCCACACTGATATGTCTGCCAGACATGCAGAGATGCGATTCGCCACCTGGTCATCAGAAGGGGAAAGGAGAAGATTAATTGTGTGTCGTCTGCATAGCAATGATAGGAGAGACCATGTGAGGTTATGACAGAGCCAAGTGACTTGGTGTATAGCGAGAATAGGAGAGGGCCTAGAACAGAGCCCTGGGGGACACCAGTGGTGAGAGCACGTGGTGAGGAGACGGATTCTCGCCACGCCACCTGGTAGGAGCGACCTGTCAGGTAGGACGCAATCCAGCGTGGGCCGCGCCGGAGATGCCCAACTCGGAGAGGGTGGAGAGGAGGATCTGATGGTTCACAGTATCGAAGGCAGCCGATAGGTCTAGAAGGATGAGAGCAGAGGAGAGAGAGTTAGCTTTAGCAGTGCGGAGCGCCTCCGTGATACAGAGAAGAGCAGTCTCAGTTGAATGACTAGTCTTGAAACCTGACTGATTTGGATCAAGAAGGTCATTCTGAGAGAGATAGCGGGAGAGCTGGCCAAGGACGGCACGTTCAAGAGTTTTGGAGAGAAAGAAAGAAGGGATACTGGTCTGTAGTTGTTGACATTGGAGGGATCGAGTGTAGGTTTTTTCAGAAGGGGTGCAACTCTCGCTCTCTTGAAGACGGAAGGGACGTAGCCAGCGGTCAGGGATGAGTTGATGAGCGAGGTGAGGTAAGGGAGAAGGTCTCCGGAAATGGTCTGGAGAAGAGAGGAGGGGATAGGGTCAAGCGGGTAGGTTGTTGGGCGGCCGGCCGTCACAAGACACGAGATTTCATCTGGAGAGAGAGGGGAGAAAGAGGTCAGAGCACAGGGTAGGGCAGTGTGAGCAGAACCAGCGGTGTCGTTTGACTTAGCAAACGAGGATCGGATGTCGTCGACATTCTTTTCAAAATGGTTGACGATGGTTAACTGCCTGTAGCTCAGCCCCAGAGGCAAGGATATGCATATTCTTGGTATCATTTGAATGGAAACATTCTGAAGTTTGTGGAAATGTTAATTGAATGTAGGAGAATATAACACAGTAGATCTGGTGGAAGAAAAGAGAAAGAAAGAGCATACGTTTTCTGTTTTTTATTGTTGTAGCATCATCTTTCACATGTACTAGAATAGCCACACAGTCAGATAGGATGCTGGAGATCATTTTGATGGATAACACAAGAGGGCAACTGTAGGTGTGCAACGTCTCAGACTGATAACTTCAGGAATGGGTGAGCTACATGACATTTAGCATGAAGTCACCCAGGTGTCCCACACAAGTTGCCCAGATGTACCCAAGTGGCCGAATTGGTGAAATGACCTATAACTATATACAACAGTGCAAATAACTATATACAACATATCAAAAAGCAAGTCTAACACACACACACAAAAAAAAAAATGTTACTTTTTTAAAATATATATATATATATACATTTTTTAAACAGTACACCATTTGGAATTCCTCGAGACAATATTTTGCTGCCTGTGCCATGTCCCATAGCAGTCTCTTTCTGATGTAAAGCAGAGGCAAACTGAACAAGTGGTGCAGTTCATGCGACACAGAACACAACGACGCCTCCATTCTGTGCCCTTTTGGCCCTGAGGCACAGTCATGCCTGCAGTAATGAACTGTGGCATATGAACACCACTGGGGGCAGAGGTAGAGCGGGCAGCTTGGCACCGGGGCCTCCCAGTCGGAGTCGCTACCACTGTGAAAGAAAACATTTAAAAAACATTTGTATTGTATAGAGCAGAGGGAACCATCACTAAGGTGAAGTGCTGTTCCATTCAACTCCGGACATTGTTGTGGGCCTGCCCTCCCCTATTTCATATGAAAATGGAGAGGAGTAGCAGGCGCAGTGGCCATGTGTGTGTTTGCTGTTCTACTCCATTCTATTTGAATAAAAAAATGGAAAATATAATCTGACATGGAAAATATATATATATCTGACATGGACTATATATATATATATACAGTGGGGCAAAAAAGTATTTAGTCAGCCACCAATTGTGCAAGTTCTCCCACTTAAAAAGATGAGAGAGGCCTGTAATTTTCATCATAGGTACACTTCAACTATGACAGACAAAATGAGAAAAAGAAATTCCAGAAAATCACATTGTAGGATTTTTAATGAATTTAATTTAACCAAATTATGGTGGACAATAAGTATTTGGTCACCTACAAACAAGCAAGATTTCTAGCCCTCACAGACCTGTAACTTCTTCTTTAAGATAAATGCGTGTGTGTGTGTGTGTGTGTGTGTGTGTGTGTGTGTGTGTGTGTGTGTGTGTGTGTGTGTGTGTGTGTGTGTGTGTGTGTGTGTGTGTGTGTGTGTGTGTGTGTGTGTGGTTTGGTTGGTTGGTTCTTCTATCCCTGTGGGGATCAGCCTCGGCCTGTGTCTAGTGAGGTAGCAGGCCTGAAGTGCAGCCTTTGATCAGTCAGTCTGGCAGGGGGCACAACCCTCCACCTGCTCTTAGATCATCACTAAACACACATCCATCTAGCTGCAGGTTAGAAGCAGCCCTTTGATATAGATGGGGCATGTAGCTACACACCCTCCTCAGCTACATACCCTCCTCAGCTATACACCCTTCTCAGCTAAATACCCTCCTCAGCTACATACCCTCCTCAGCAAAACACCCTCCTCAGCTATACACCCTCCTCAGCTACACACCCTCCCCAGCTACATACCCTCCTCAGCTATACACCCTCCTCAGCTATATACCCTCCTCAGCTATACACCCTCCACAGCTACATACCCTCCTCAGCTATATACCCTCCTCAGCTAAACACCCTCCCCAGCTACACACCCTCCCCAGCTACACACCCTCCACAGCTACATACCCTCCTCAGCTACACACCCTCCCCAGCTACATACCCTCCTCAGCTATACACCCTCCTCAGCTATACACCCTCCTCAGCTATACACCCTCCTCAGCTATACACCCTCCTCAGCTATACACCCTTCTCAGCTACATACCCTCCGCAGCCATACACCCTACCCAGCTATACACCCTCCCCAGCTACATACCCTCCTCAGCTATCCACCCTCCTCAGCTATACACCCTACCCAGCTACACAATCTCCCCAGCTAATGACCCTCCCCAGCTCCACACACTCCCCAGGTACACACCCTTCCCAGCAACCCCCCCCCCAGCTACACACCCTCTTCAGCTACAATCCCTCTCCAGTTACACACCCTCTCCAGCTACACTCCCTCTCCAGTTACACACCCTCTCCAGCTACACTCCCTCTCCAGCTACACACCCTTCCCAGCTACCCCCCAGCTACACACCCTCTCCAGCTACACACCTTCTCCAGTTACACACCCTCTCCAGCTACACTCCCTCTCCAGTTACACACCCTCTCCAGCTACACTCCCTCTCCAGCTACACACCCTTCCCAGCTACCCCCCAGCTACACACCCTCTCCAGCTACACACCTTCTCCAGCTACACACCCTCGCCAGCTACACTCCCTCTCCAGCTACACACCCTTCCCAGCTACCCCCCCAGCTACACTCCCTCTCCAGGGGGTTTATAGGTTCTCATATACATCTGCTGCTCAGCTAAATGTCCTGCTCACTTCCCATTATGATTTACACACAGAGATGGATCTGGCATAGAGAGGAGAGAGGGAGAGAGAGAAAGAGAGAGAGGGGGTGAAGAGATGAAGAATGAGAATCAGACATAGAGAACAAGCCATTCGCAAACACACACACACACACACACACACACACACACACACACACAGACACACACACACACACACACACACACACACACACACACACACACACACACACACACACACACACACACACACACACACACACACACACACACACATACACACACAGGAAGACGGTGTCTTTGCATTGGCACCCATGGTGAGAGCAGCATTAGCAGTCACTCCACACTGTCTTGAAGTAGAGACAGAGAGAGAGAGACACACACACACAGAGAGAGAGAAAGACAGACGGACAGAAACAGACACACAGACACACAGACACACAGAGAGACTGAGAGACAGACAGACAGACAGACAGACAGACAGACAGACAGACAGACAGACAGACAGACAGACAGACAGACAGACAGACAGACAGACAGACAGACAGACAGACAGACAGACAGACAGACAGACAGACAGACAGACAGACAGACAGACAGACAGACAGACAGTGAGGGGACTGAGAGACAGAGAGGGAGAGAGACAGAGAGGGAGAGAGGACTTGGTGTGGATGTGGGGTTGGGTTTCAGGTGGTGCCAGCAGCCCTGTATAAAGCAGCCAGTGATCCAGACAGAGAAAGTTCATAGCAACGGTCCACAGAGAGACAAGCTGCCAGGTCCATTCAGCCAACCCAGCACTGCTCTCTGTTTCAACAGGACAGCATCATCTAGAACAACTAGCAGGAACAATAGAGGAACGGAGGAGTGGAGGGGAATGAGCTCCTCAAGCAGTTGGAGAGTCTATGATGGGGACAGGAGGGAGGAGATGGAGGGAGGAGAGAGTTGGTAGGAAGACACACACACACACACACAGAGAGCGGTAAGAATAACTTTACATGCAGGTTATGTCATTAATGTATAGTTGTCCAAGCCACACAAATGTACACTCCCTCACACACACACCGACACACACACACTCTACCAGTATCTCCAGCCTCTAAAAAAAAAGATTTTCAGGTGTTCTTCAGTAATAGCTTCTATAGTAGAAGGTGTTGTTTAGTAGGTTATTCCCTGTCTTCAACCCCCTCAGCTCATCCACCAGACAGACACACGCACACATACACCTGTTATCTTGCCTCCAAACCCCACATCTCATACTAACCCCTATCTGAATCCTGTGGTATTTATTATAGTGCTGTGGAACAGAAAAAGCCAAATGCTCTGAGGTAAATGCTGAGTCTTCGCAAAGGTCAAGGTGTTTGCTCATATCTGTAAGGGATTTAGTGTGTGTGTGTGTGTGTGTGGGTCTATACAAGTGTGTGTGTGTGTGTGTGTGTGTGTGTGTGTGTGTGTGTGTGTGCGTGCGTGCGTGCGTGCGTGCGTGCGTGCGTGCATGCGTGTGTGTGTGTTGTAGATGCCTGCATTCGTCCGTGTACCCGGGTGTTTGTCCTGTAATGTGATGCAGTATACCTGTGCATTTCAACAGTCTGGCCAGGGTAGTGATGCAGTAAAGCCCTACAGCCCCTGTAATCATGCTGTCACTGGACCAAAACACCTGACCTCCCTCTGCTTAGTAAGGCTCTGCAGTACTAGCCTGTGTGCCTGTGTGTGTGTGCCATGTGTGTGTGACTGTGTGTGTGTGTGTGTGTGTGTGTGTGTGTGTGTGTGTGTGTGTGTGTGTGTGTGTGTGTGTGTGTGTGTGTGTGTGTATGATATCATTAAGAGACTGAGGTCCTAGCCTGTCAGTCCAGTACCAGAGAGGAGTGGGTCTGGAAGAGCTGAAGGTGTGAGAACAGGGAAGAATGGAACAGAAAATCACTCAGCTCTTTTTATATTAATATCTCACTGATTTACCAGAGAGTAAGGAGTTGTCTGCTGTCCACTGTCTGCTGTCTGGGGAGAGGAGAGGAGAGGAAAGTAGAGGAGAGGAGAGGAGAGGAGAGGTGAGGAGAGGAGAGGAGAGGAGAGGAGAGGGAGAGGAGAGGAGAGGAGAGGAGAGGAGAGGAGAGGAGAGGAGAGAGAGGAGAGGAAAGTAGAGGAGGAGAGGAGAGGAGAGGAGAGGAGAGGAGAGGAGAGGAGAGGAGAGGAGAGGAGAGGAGAGGAGAGGAGAGGAGAGGAGGCTAGCTCTACAGTAATGAAGACAATAGGTAATGTCAGTGGTACAACCTATGTTGTTATTAAATGTGATTCCAGACAGACCATTAGCACAGAGGACAAGGTCACATCATAACACTTTGTTTACCATCTCCCACAACAGATGTAGGCCACTTGTAGCATTACATCTTCATCCATTGCATTTATATTGTCTGGTCGCTAGTAGACTCAGGCTGCTAACATGTTTTAGCATTACGTACATTGTAGACAGAGCTAGTAGCCGTAGCATGCTAACACGTCGTCGCATTGCTCATGACAGACTAAGTAGAACAATGTCACACAGAACACAATCTATCTTTGTACCGTGTCTTTCTCTTCAGTTGATTGCATTCATATTTCATCTCTCTGATGAAAGTTGGAATAATGGATCAGACATTTCTAAAAAGATATATATATTATTTTTTCATTTTTTTTATTTCACCTTTAATTAACCAGGTAGGCTAGTTGGGAAAAAGTTCTGATTTACAACTGCAACCTGGCCAAGATAAAGCAAAGCAGTGTGACACAGACAACAACACAGAGTTACACATGGAATTAACAAACATACAGTCAATAATACAGTAGAAAAAGTCTATATACAGTGTGTGCAAATGAGGTAGGATAAGGGAGGTAAGGCAATAAATAGGCCATAGTGGCGAAATATTTACATAGCAAAATGGTGAAATGTAATGTTTAGTTAGTAGATGACGTGTTACACCAGTATTAATATTTAATCACATCATAAAGGGTTGTTCTCATCGACTAGAGGACGTGCTTACTGTCATTACTGTCATTACTGTCATTCCACTGTGTTCTGTTGCCTTTGATAGTAGTTCAGTGCATTCAGAAAGTATTCAGACCCCTTGACTTTTTCCACATATTGTTACTTTACAACTTTGTTAAAAAAAGACATCTCATCAATCTAGACACAATGCCTCATAATGATTAAGCAAAAACATTTTTTTTATTGCGAATTTATATTTAAAAAAAAACTTAAATATCACATTTACATAAGTACTTTGTTGAACCACCTTTGTCAGCGATTACAGCCTCGAGTCTTCTTGGGTATAGTGCTACAAGCTCGGGCACACATGTATTTGAGGAGTTTCTCCCATTCTTCTCTGCAGATCCTCTCAAGCTCGGTCAGGTTGGATGGGTAGCGTTGCTGCACAGCTACTTTCAGGTCTCTGTAGAGATGTTCGATCGGGTTCAAATCCGGGCTCTGGCTGGGCCACTTAAGGACATTCATAGACTTGTCCCGAAGCCTCTCCTGCATTGTCTTGGTTGTGTGCTTAGGGTCGTTGTCCTGTTGGAAGGTGAACCTTTGCCCGAGTCTGAGGTCCTGAGCGCTCTGGAGCAGATCTCTCTTTGCAACATTAATTGTTGCCTCGATCCTGACTAGTCTCCCAGTCCCTGTTGCTGAAAACGTCCCCACAGTATGATGTTGCCACCACCAAACTTCACCGTAGGGATGGTGCCAGGTTTCCTACAGACTTGACGCTTGGCATTCAGGCCAAAGAGTTCAATGTTGGTTTCATCAGACCAGAGAATCTTGTTTCTCATGGTCTGAGAGTCCTTTAGGAGTTCTTCAGAGATGATTGTCCTTCTGGAAGGTTCTCCCATCTCCACAGAGGAACTCTGGAGCTCTGTCAGAGTGACCATCAGGTTCTTGGTCACCTCCCTGATAAGGCCCTTCTCCTCCGATTGCTCAGTTTGGCAGGACTGCCAGCACTAGGAAGAGTCTAGGTGGTTACAAACTTCTTCCATGTAAGAATGATGGAGGCCACTGTGTTCTTGGGGACCTTCACTGCTGCAGAGATGTTTTGGTACCCTTCCCCAGATCTGTGCCTTGCCACATAATCTGTCTCATAATTCTACGGATAATTATTTCGACCTCATGACTTGGTTTTTGCTCTGACATGCATTGTCAACTGTGGGACCTTATATAGACAGGTGTGTGCCTTTCCAAATGATGTCCAATCAATTGAATTTACCACAGGTGGACTCCAATGAAGTTGTAGAAACATCTGAAAGATGATCAATGGAAACAGGATGCACCTGAGCTCAATTTCGAGTCTCGATACAATGGGTCAGAATACTTTTCTGTTTTTTCTGGGTGGGAAAAATTAAAAATAATTCTAAAAACCTGTTTTCCCTTTGTCCTTATGGGGTATTGTGTGTAGATGGCTGAGGAAAATGTTTTATTTAATACATTTTAGAATACGGCTGTAAAGTAACACATGTGGAAAAAATCAAGGGGTCTGAATACTTCCTGAAGGCACTGTGAATGTTATATAGTGATGTGACATCAAATCAACGTTTTTTTTAACCTTTATTTAACTAGGCAAGTCAGTTTTAAGAACAAATTCTTATTTTCAAAGACGGCCTAGGGACAGAACTGCCTTGTTCAGGGGCAGAACGACAGATTTGACCTTGTCAGCTCGGGGATTCGATTGCAACCTTACGGTTACTAATCCAACGCTCTAACCACTAGGCTACCTGCTATTAGTCACATATACAGTTTAGCAGGTGTTATAGCGGGTGCAGTGAAATGCTTATGTTACTAGGTCCTAATAATGCAGTCAAATGTCAAACAATAAAAATGTAAGGGGAAACAGACAAAAAAAACAATGAATTCAAGAACTGATTAACAACCCAAATAGCGCTGTAGCAGAAATCAAATGCAGACTATACATACTGCATGTAGACCGGAGAATTTACAACTAAGAATGATATCTACAGCTGTAGAAATATTACAGTAAAGTGTGTCATGTGATATGTATAAACAGTGTAAATGAAATACAATGTACAGTAGTAGAACTATGACGAGCTATGTCGGGGATACAGTATTTCAATACACAGTGTGAAACGCGAAGTGACCAGTGGTTCAATGTCTCTATAGCATAGAACAGCAGTGTTTGGCTGTGTGTGTGTGAGTGTGTTTTAAGTGTGTATGTGTATGTATGGGTGTGATAGCTTGTGTGTGTGTTTGTGTAAGTGTATACGTGTGTGCATCACCTGGTAGATAGCTAGTGATGGCTGTTCAACAGTCTGATGGTAATAGAAGCTGTTCAACAGTCTGATGGTCTGGTAATAGAAGCTGTTCAACAGTCTGATGGTAATAGAAGCTGTTCAACAGTCTGATGGTCTGGTAATAGAAGCTGTTCAATAGTCTGATGGTAATAGAAGCTGTTCAACAGTCTGATGGTGATAGAAGCTGTTCAACAGTCTGATGGTGATAGAAGCTGTTCAACAGTCTGATGGTAATAGAAGCTGTTCAATAGTCTGATGGTAATAGAAGCTGTTCAACAGTCTGATGGTCTGGTGATAGAAGCTGTTCAACAGTCTGATGGTAATAGAAGCTGTTCAACAGTCTGATGGTCTGGTGATAGAAGCGGTTCAACAGTCTGATGGTCTGGTAATATAAGCTGTTCAACAGTCTGATGGTCTGGTAATAGAAGCGGTTCAACAGTCTGATGGTCTGGTAATATAAGCTGTTCAACAGTCTGATGGTCTGGTAATAGAAGCTGTTCAACAGTCTGATGGTCTGGTGATAGAAGCTGTTCAACAGTCTGATGGTCTGGTGATAGAAGCTGTTCAACAGTCTGATGGTCTGGTAATAGAAGCAGTTCA
>NC_088422.1:84801777-84809608 GCF_034236695.1 Oncorhynchus nerka
TATGTTCTTCTCTATGTTGTCGAATCTACAGTCAGATTGTTTCTTTCTAGAATCTACAGTCAAAATGTATCCCAATCAGAGTTCATCAACCTCCTGAACGTCTTTGAAGCAACCAGGCTGACCCATTTCCTACACATAATAATAAGTATCTTATTATGCTAACATCATTGCATTACTGTGATTACCTCCCCTCTTGATGGTACAGTTAAGATCTGGTAAATGATTGACTAATGTAGAGTAACTGCAGAAGCAAGCATCAGAGTCCTGATACACCAGCAATAGCAGAGCAGGACATAGCAGGACACAATAACTGGATTCATAATTAGTTAGCCTATCTCTACTCTGTAGGAAACAGCAGAAGATGAGGAGGAGAGCAAGAGAGGAGAGATGGAAGAGGAACCAGGTACTCAAAACACAATCAACCATTCCTAATCATTTCCTTTCACTCCCTACCATTTCCAACCCTGCCAGCCATTACCAACCACTCTGTGACACATTCCATAACCATTCCGTCTCAACCATTCCGATCACAGTGGGAATATTTCGTTGTTGGAGGCCATCTGCTCCCAGCCTCCCCTTGTCATCGTTATCACATTCCTCCAATGATTCCACAAGCACACGGCACACACACACATACACACACATCACCAACTACAATCTGTCTGCTGTCGGTACGCCAACTAAACAACGTCTCCCCCTCTACACCTCTCCTCTATGTCTCCCCCTCTACACCTCTCCTCTCTGTCTCCCCCTCTACACCTCTTCTCTCGGTCTCCCCCTCTACACCTCTTCTCTCAGTCTCCCCCTCTACACCTCTTCTCTCGGTCTCCCCCTCTACACCTCTTCTCTCGGTCTCCCCCTCTACACCTCTTCTCTCAGTCTCCCCCTCTACACCTCTCCTCTCCTCTCTGTCTCCCCCTCTACACCTCTCCTCTCCTCTCTGTCTCCCCCTCTACACCTCTCCTCTCCTCTCTGTCTCCCCCTCTACACCTCTTCTCTCGGTCTCCCCCTCTACACCTCTTCTCTCAGTCTCCCCCTCCACACCTCTCCCTCCTCTCGGTCTCCCCTCTGCTCCTCTCTGTCTCCTCTTACCTCTCCTCTCCTCTCTGTCTCCCCTCTGCTCTCTCTCTGTCTCCCCTCTACAACTCCTCTCCTCTGGTCTCCCCTCTCACACCTCTCCTCTCCTCTCTGTCTCCCCCTCTACACCTCTCCCCTCTCCTCCTCTCCTGTCTCCCCTCTACAACTCTCCTCTCTGTCTCCCCCTACTCTCTCCTCTGTCTCCTCTGCTCTCTCTCTGTCTCCCCCTCTACACCTCTCCTCTCCTGTCTCCCCCTCTCACCTCTCCTCTCTGTCTCCCCCTCTACACCTCTCTATCTCCTCTCTGTCTCCCCTCTACAACTCTCTCTCTGTCTCCACCTCTACAACTCTCTCTCTCTGTCTCCCCCTCTACACCTCTCCTCTCTGTCTCCCCCTCTACACCCCTCTTCTCTGTTTCCCCCTCTACACCTCTTCTCTCAGTCTCCCCCTCTACACCTCTCCTCTCTGTCTCCCCCTCTACAACTCTCCTCTCTGTCTCCCCCTCTACAACTCTCCTCTCTGTCTCCCCCTCTACACCTCTCCTCTCTGTCTCCCCCTCTACACCTCTCCTCTCTGTCTCCCCCTCTACACCTCTCCTCTCTGTCTCCCCCTCTACACCTCTTCTCTCGGTCTCCCCCTCTACACCTCTTCTCTCAGTCTCCCCCTCTACAACTCTCCTCTCTGTCTCCCCTGACCCTAGAGAGCTTTTTATGTCTCTATTTTTGGGTTGGTCAGGGTGTGATTTGGGTGGGCATTCTATGTTCTTTTTCTATGTGTTCGTATTTCTTTGTTTTGGCCGGGTATGGTTCTCAATCAGGGACAGCTGTCGATCGTTGTCTCTGATTGAGAACTATACTTAGGTAGCTTTTCCCCACAGGGTTTTTGTGGGTAGTTATTTTCTGTTTAGTGTTTTCTGCACCTTACAGGAAGGACTGTGTCGGTTTTTCGTTTATTCACGTTGTTGTTTTGTATTTCAGTGTTCAGTGCTGTTAAAAACTCATGAACACGTACCACGCTGTGCTTTGGTCCTCCACTCCTTCCTACAGCCGTTACATCTGTCTCCCCCTCTACAACTCTCCTCTCTGTCTCCCCCTCTACACCTCTCCTCTCTGTCTCCCCCTCTACACCTCTCCTCTCTGCCTCCCCTCTACACCTCTCCTCTCTGTCTCCCCCTCTACACCTCTCCTCTCTGTCTCCCCCTCTACACCTCTCCTCTCTGCCTCCCCCTCTACACCTCTCCTCTGTCTCCCCCCTACACCTCTCCTCTCTGTCTCCCCCTCTACACCTCTCCTCTCTGTCTCCTCTACATCTCTCCTCCTCTCTTACTCCACATCCTCTTTCTCCCCCAGATATCTCTCTTTGTGCATGTGTGTGTGTCACTAAGATAGAGCCTGAGGATCAGTGAAGCCTGTAGTGAACATACGCTGTGAAAGCCCCTTTCTATAACCCCCCTGGTGTGTGTGTGTGTGTGTGTGTGTGTGTGTGTGTGTGTGTGTCCATCAAAAACTCCCTTTCATAATAAACAACAAACCATCTGCAACATGAATAATGCTTAACTGAAGTCTGCTCTCTGCACCGGTGCAGAGTTGAAACTAAAGGGGCCTCTGGCTAAAAGTCACAGGAACTTACATTACAGTTACAGAGCTGTTAACTTGGACCAACCTCCCATTCTCTAAGTTCTTCTTAAGGGTGGACCAGAACAAGCAACATAAACTGTTTTCAAACACACAGTTTAAAGGGAGATGAAACAATGTCTCAGGCTCTCATTCCGTTGTCTTGTAATAATTGAGTTGTGAGGCGAGGAGAACTGGAGAGCTGGAGAGCTGGAGGCGAGGAGAGCTGGAGAGCTGGGAGCGAGGAGAGCTGGAGAGCTGGGGCGAGGAGAGCTGAGAGCTGGAGATTTGGGGGCGAGGAGAACTGGAGAGCTGGGGCGAGGAGAGCTGGAGAGCTGGCGAGCTGGCGAGCTGGGGGTGAGGAGAGCTGTAGAGCTTGGGGCGAGGAGAGCTAGAGAGCTGGAGAGCTGGTGAGCTGGGGGTGAGGAGAACTGGAGAGCTGGAGAGCTGGGGGCGAGGAGAACTGGAGAGCTGGAGAGCTGGGGGCGAGGAGAGCTGGAGAGCTGGAGAGCTGGAGAGCTGGGGGCGAGGAAAGCTGGAGAGCTGGGGGCGAGTGAGATGGGAATGAAAGGGGAACAGGAATGAGGCGAAGGGAATGGTGTTACAGGCCTGTGATAGAGTGGGTTCATTACCTGAACTGAAGGGCAATCTGGCTGCTCTGGCAGAAACCAGAGAGAGGGGGTAGGAGAGAGAGAGAGAGAGAGATGGAGAAAGAGCAAGATGGAGAGAGATGAAATGAGAGGGAAAGAGAGAGAGTGAGCAAAGAGAGGGGGAGGAGAGAGTGACAGAGAGAGAGAGAGAGAGAGAGAGTGACAGAGAGAGAGAGAGAGAGAGAGAGAGAGAGAGAGAGAGAGAAAGAGAGAGAGAGAGAGAGATAGAGATAACACTGCCAAGCCTCTCCTTCTCTCCAGGTTGTGATCTGTGATGTTTTACTCTCTCTGTCCGAGTGGCCGCATCACACAGCCAACCAACCAGGAGACAAATGAGAGGACCCCTGTTAATATTTTTCACTGAGAGGAGAGGAGGAGAGAGTAAGGGAGGAGAGCAGGGAACCTAGTAATTTGCACAACTGAATGCATTCAACAGAATTGTGTTCTCTGCGTTTCTAAAAGTCTCATTAAAACGTTATTTGATAAAATATAGAATTTGGCCTTTACTACTACAGCCCATAGAAATGCATTGAATAACACATTAATGGCAAAAAATACCAAAAAGAAATAAGGAATAAGGTTTTGAAGTGTCCGTCCTATATCTAGGAGATGTAAGAAAGCTCAGGAAATAGTTTGGTTTTTGTGTTGGCCTCCATACTTCCATTTGTTTGTATGGGTTGGTTACCTTCAGACGAGTCCCAGTCCCAGAGGGTTGCAGAGCAAACCGGAGAACACCATTGTATTCGTGACAGACTCCCCTGTCCATAGTGGGGTCCATAGTAATAGCTTGTAGCTCAAACTGTTCGGACGCTACAGACAGAAGTTGGCACATCAACGTTACCGACTTCGGAAGGGGTACAGTGACACTAGTGGAGTTCGTAGGCACATCAACGTTACCGACTTCAGAAGGGGTACAGTGACACTAGTGGAGTTCGTAGGCACATCAACGTTACCGACCGGAAGGGTACAGTGACACTAGTGAAGTTCGTAGGCACATCAACGTTACCGACCCGGAAGGGTACAGTGACACTAGTGGAGTTCGTAGTCACATCAACGTTACCGTGGAGTGGAGTTCGTAGTCACATCAACGTTACCGACTTCGGAAGGGGTACAGTGACACTAGTGGAGTTCGTAGTCACATCAACGTTACCGACTTCGGAAGGGGTACAGTGACACTAGTGGAGTTCGTAGGCACATCAACGTTACCGACTTCGGAAGGGGTACAGTGACACTAGTGGAGTTCGTAGGCACATCAACGTTACCGACTTCAGAAGGGGTACAGTGACACTAGTGGAGTTCGTAGGCACATCAACGTTACCGACTTCGGAAGGGGTACAGTGACACTTGTGGAGTTCGTAGGCACATCAACGTTACCGACTTCGGAAGGGGTACAGTGACACTCTACTGTTCGTAGAGCAAAACGGATGTGGTGGATTGAGACACAGCCCATACAAACAACCTGATATCTGTAGTTTAAACTGACGGATGTTGATGGGGAGTTTTTAAGGGGTTAGGAGCCTAGGGGGTTAGGGGGCTAGGGGGTTAGGGGGCAAAGGGTTTAGGAGCCTAGGGAGCGATGGGGTTAGGAGGCTAGGGGGTTAGGAGGCTAGGGGGTTAGGAGCCTAGGGGGTTAGGAGGCTAGGGGGTTAGGAGGCTAGGGAGTTAGGAGCCTAGGGGCTAGGGGGTTAGGGGCTATGGGGTTAGGGGGCTACAAAGGGTTAGGAGCCTAGTTGTTTAGGGGGCTATGGGGTTAGGAGGCTAAGGGGTTAGGAGCCTAGGGGTTCGGGTGCTATAAAGGAGGTTAAAAGGAGGTTAGGGTGCTAATGTAGGGGGCTAGAGGGTTAGGAGGCTAAGCGGTTAGGAGGCTAGGGGGTTAGGAGGCTAGGAGGCTAAGGGGTTAGGAGGCTAGGGGGTTAGGAGGCTAGGGAGCTAGGAGGCTAGGGGGTTTGGAGGCTAAGTGGTTAGGAGGCTAGGGGGTTGGGAGGCTAGGGGGCTAGGGGCTTAGGAGGCTAGTGGGTTAGGGGGTTAGGGGTTAGAGGGCTAATGGGTTAATAGGCTAGGGGGCTAGGGGGTTATGAGTCTAGGGGGCTAGGGGGTAAGGAGGCTAGGGGGCTAAGTGGTTAGGGAGCTAGTGGTTAAGGGGTTAAGATGCTAGGGGTTAGGAGGATAGGGGGTTAGTGGGCTAGGGGGTAAGGATGTTAGGGGGCTAGGGGGTTAGGGAGCTAATGGTTAAGGGGTTAGGAGGCTAGGGCTTAGGAGGCTAGGGGGTTTGGAGGCTAGTAGACTAAGGGGTTAGGAGGCTAGGGGGTTAGGAGGCTAAGCGGTTAGGAGGCTAGGGGGTTAGGAGGCTAGGAGGCTAAGGGGTTAGGAGGCTAGGGGGTTAGGAGGTAGGAGCTAGGAGGCTAGGGGGTTTGGAGGCTAAGTGGTTAGGAGGCTAGGGGTTGGGAGACTAAGGGTTAGAATAAGGGGTTAGGAGGCTAAAAGCTGCTAGGAGGCTAGGGGGGTTAGGAGGCTAGGAGGCTAAGGGGTTAGGAGGCTAGGGGTTAGGAGGCTAGGAGCCAGGGAGGCTAGGGGGTTTGGAGGCTAAGTGGTTAGGAGGCTAGGGGGTTGGGAGGCTAGTAGACTAAGGGGTTAGGAGGCTAAGCGGTTAGGAGGTTAGGGGTTAGGAGGCTAGGGGCTAAGGGGTTAGGAGGCCAGGGTGTTAGGAGGCTAGGGAGCTAGGAGGCTAAGGAGGTTTGGAGGCTAAGTGGTTAGGAGGCTAGTGGTTAAGGAGGCTAGGGGCTAGGGGCTTAGGAGGATAGTGGGTTAGGGCTCCTCCAACCCCCAGGGTTAGGGCAAATGGGTTAGGGCCAGGTGTTATGAGTCTAGGAGCCTGGGGGTAAAGAGGCTAAGGCTCCCAGTTAGGGAGCTAGCCTCCCACCGCCAGCCCTCCCAACCCTAGGGCCCTAGCCTCCCAACTCCTAGCCTGCAACCACTTAGGCTCCAAAAACCCTAGCCTCCACAGTTCCCAGCCTCTACCCAGGTCCAGTCTCAGCCTCCTCCCAGCTGGCCCCCAACCCCCAGTCTTCCCATGAAGATATTCCCCCCTTAGCCTCCTAACCCTGCTCTTAACCCAGCCTCCCAACCCTATCTAACCCCCAGGCCTCCCAGGGGATAGCCATCCTAAGCCCAGCCTCCTAAGGCCCCAGGACCATTAGTTTCCTAACTTACCAGGGTCTACTAGCCTCAAACCCCTATCCTTAGGCCAGCCTCCAGGGCTAGCAACCATTAGCTCCTAACCCCAGGGGCCCTAACATCCTTACCCCCTAGCCTATGAGTCCATCATACTAACCCTAGCATCTGTATAACCACTAGCTCTAACCAAGAGCCCCCAGCCTCCTTACCCCCAGCCCCTAGACTCATAACCCCTAGCCCCTAGCTCTATTAAGATTTAGCCTCAACCCTAATCCCAAGGGCCTGGGAGGCCTCCCAGACCTTCCCAGACCCCCAGCCTCCCAACCCCTAGCCTCTAACCACCCAGCCTCCAAACCCCCAGCCTCCCAGGAGGCCAGATCCAGGAACCCCCTGGGAGGCCAACCCCCTTAGCCTCCCAGCCCCAACCCCCAGCCTCCTAACCCCTTGGCCTCCCAAGGCCAGCCTCCCAACCCCAGCCCCCTACAATGCACCCCTAACCTCCCTTTAACCCTCCTTTAGGATTTTGAACCCCCAGGCTCCTAACCCCCAGCCCCTAACCCCAGCCCCCTAGGCTCATGGCTCCTAACCCCTAGACCCTAAATACTCCTAAACCCTATAGAAATAACCCCCTATTTCCTCTAAGCCATATACCCTAGCCTCCTCACCCTGGCCCCTAGCTCCTAACCCCTAAGTCTACTAGCCTCAAACCCCCAGCCTCCTAAGCCCTAGCCTCCTAACCCCTTAACCCAGCTCCCTAACCCCAGCCCCCACATCCTTACGCCTAGTCCACTAACCCCCTATCCTCTAACCCCTAGCCTCTTAGGGGTTAGAGGGCTAATGGGTTAAGAGGCTAGGCTAGGGTACAGAGTCTAGGGGCTGGGGTAAGGAGGCTAGCGGGCTAGGTGGTTAGGAGCTGGTGGTTAAGGGGTTAAGAGGCTAGGGGTTAGGAGGATAGGGGTTAGTGGACTAGGGGTAAGGATGTTAGGGGGCTAGGGGTTAGAGCCAATGGTTAAGGGGTTAGGAGGCTAGGGCTTAGGAGGCTAGGGGTTTGGAGGCTAGTAGACTTAGGGGTTAGGAGGCTAGGGGCTAGGGTGTAGGAGGCTAGGGTATAAGGGGGTTAGGGGGCTAGGGGGTTAGGGTATAGGGTTTAGGAGGCTAGGGTCTAGGGGGTTAGGAGGCTAGGGTTTAGAGGGCTAATGGGTTAGGAGACTATAGGGCTAGGTAGTTAGGAGGCTAGGGGGCTAGGGCAAGGAGGTTAGGGGACTAGGGGTTAGGAGACTAAAGGGGTTAGGAGGCTAGGGGCTTGGGAGTTAGGAG
>NC_088422.1:84809708-84829708 GCF_034236695.1 Oncorhynchus nerka
GGCAAGGACAAGATACAGCACGCCCTGGAGGTAAGACAACACAGTACATGCACACACACATGCACACACACACACATGCACACACACAGACATGCACACACACACACATGCACACACACACACCACACCCGTAAACTCGTACGCACACACACACACACGCACACACATGCACACACACACATACACATGCACACACACACACCTGTAAACTCGTACACACACACACACACATATGCACACACACAAAATGTGTTCTTCAAACAAACTTTTGGTTGTCATTTTGAATGTACACTTTATTCGTTAGTCATTTTAAGGCACAAAGATGTAGAACAGATTGATATTGTTGGATTTTAGCTTGAAATCTACTTATTCATGTTATACGAGAACTTATTGATGACTTTACGTGTATAATGAATGTATATGTATAATGAATGTATATGTATAATGAATGTATATGTGGGGGTCACTGGAGGTGGATAAGAACTAGGTGTGTGGAAAGTTACTGAATGAGACAGAGGGGAGGCAGGACATTTACATTCTGTCTAACATGTTATTGTTAAATCTCATGGATCCTATGGAGGGAGGCAAAGGGTAACAGTCTGGTTTCAGTCACTGATAAGGTAGGACAGCCGTGGAGGGAGGAATTTGACCCGAGGTCAGATGAGGTGACAAGGAACAGTCCTATTACACACAATGACTACAACAATAAGAGGAACCAATTAAGTTCCTGACTAGCAACAGAGATGGATTACCTGTCTAGATGTCAGAGTTGACTCCTCCTAGTAGGAGGGTATAAATATATGTGCTTGGTAAACAAGTCTTTGTCTTTGCAGCTGTTTGACCCAGTGGCGGAGTAAACTTGTTTGAGATTTTTCCTAGTGATTCGTTTGAGTTTGTACTCTGTTTGTTTTAGAACCTAACAGTATGAAGGGCATCAATAACATGATGCTTCTCTATCTGTCCCACCTCCTGCCCTGTCATTGTCCTCTCATTGTCAGTCGATGAGCCACCTGAAGCACCTGCGTCGTGGTCGTCGGAGGGTCGTCTGCTCTGGTGTCTCACACTGAGTTGCTGCCGTCTCAGATGGGGACCCACCCGAGACACACACACACCGCCACATCTCTCACCACGCTAACGCTCTCTGTCATTTCCACATCTCTGCCAGCATCAACCCTGCCACGGGTCGTAGATCACACACACACCGCCACATCTCTCACCACGCTAACGCTCTCTGTCATTTCCACATCTCTGCCAGCATCAACCCTGCCACGGTACGTAGATCACACACACACCGCCACATCTCTCACCACGCTAACGCTCTCTGTCATTTCCACATCTCTGCCAGCATCAACCCTGCCACGGGTCGTAGATCACACACACACCGCCACATCTCTCACCACGCTAACGCTCTGTCATTTCCACATCTCTGCCAGCATCAACCCTGCCACGGGTACGTAGATCACACACACATCACACACTGCATCAGACATACATATACACTTATACACAAGTCAGAAGTTTACATACACTTAGGTTGGGGTCATTAAAACTCGTTTTTCAACCACTCCACAAATTTCTTGTTAACAAGTTATGGTGTCGGTTAGGACATCTACTTTGTGCATGACACAAGTAATTTTTCCAACAATTGTTTACAGACATTATTTCACTTATAATTCAATGTATCACAACTCCAGTGGGTCAGAAGTTTACATACACTAAGTCGACTGTGCCTTTAAACAGCTTGGAGAATTCCAGAAAATGATGTCATGGCTTTAGAAGCTGCTGATAGGCTAATTGACATAATTTGAGTCAATTGGAGAGTGTACCTGTGGATGTATTTCAAGGTCTACCTTCAAACTCCAGTGCCTCTTTGCTTGACATCATAGGAAAGTCTAAAGAAATCAGCCAAGACTTCAGAAAATAAATTGTAGACATCTACAAGTCTGGTTCATCCTTGGGAGCAATTTCCAAACACCTGAAGGAACCACGTTCATCTGTACAAACAATAGTACGTATAAACAGTATAAACAAGTATAAACACCATGGGACCACGCAGCCGTCATACGCTCCAGGAAGGGAAGCGTTCTGTCTCCTAGAGATGAGCGTGCTTTTGGTGCAAAAAGTGCAAATCAATCCCAGAACAACAGCAAAAGGACGTTGTGAAGATGCTGGAGGAAACGGGTACAAAGGTATCTATATCCACAGTACAACGAGTCCTACACTGGGGCAAAAAGTATTTAATCAGCCACCAGTTGTGCAAGTTCTCCCACTTAAAAGATTAGAGGCCTGTAATTTTCATCATAGGTACACTTCAACTATGACAGACAAAATGAGAAAAAAATCCAGAAAATCACATTGTAGGACTTTTAATGAATTTATGTGCAAATTATGGTGGAAAATAAGTATTTGGTCAATAACAAAAGTTTATCTCAATACTTTGTTATATGCCATTTGTTGGCAATGACAGAGGTCAAATGTTTTCTGTAAGTCTTCACAAGGTTTTCACACACTGTTGCTGGTATTTTGGCCCATTCCTCCATGCAGATCTCCTCTAGAGCAGTGATGTTTTGGGGCTGGTGCTGGGCAACACGGACTTTCAACTCCCTCCAAAGATTTTCTATGGGGTTGAGATCTGGAGACTGGCTAGGCCACTCCAGGACCTTGAAATGCTTTTACGAAAACCACTCCGTTGCCCGGGCGATGTGTTTGGGATTATTGTCATGCTGAAAGACCCAGCCACGTTTCATCTTCAATGCCCTTGCTGATGGAAGGAGGTTTTCACTCCAATCTCACGATACATGGCCCCATTCATTCTTTCCTTTACACGGATCAGTCATCCTGGTCCCTTTGCAGAAAAACAGTCCCAAAGCATGATCTTTCCACCCCATGCTTCACAGTAGGTATGGTGTTCTTTGGATACAACTCAGCATTCTTTGTCCTCCAAACACGACAAGTTGAGTTTTTACCAAAAAGTTAGATTTTTGGTTTCATCTGAACATATGACATTCTCCCAATCTTCTTCTGGATCATCCAAATGCTCTCTAGCAAACTTCAGACGGGCCTGGGCATGTACTGGCTTAAACAGGGGGACACGTCTGGCACTGCAGGATTTGAGTCCCTGGCGGTGTAGTGTGTTACTGATGGTAGGCTTTGTCTCAGCTCTCTGCAGGCCATTCACTAGGTCCCCCTGTGTGGTTCTGGGATTTTTGCTCACCGTTCTTGTGATCATTTGACCCCACGGGGTGAGATCTTGCGTGGAGCCCCAGATCGAGGAGATTATCAGTGGTCTTGTATGTCTTCCATTTCTAATAATTGCTCCCACAGTTGATTTCTTCAAACCAAGCTGCTTACCTATTGCAGATTCAGTCTTCCCAGCCTGGTGCAGGTCTACAATTTTGTTTCTGGTGTCCTTTGACAGCTCTTTGGTCTTGGCCATAGTGGAGTTTGGAGTGTGACTGTTTGATAAAAAAGCCAGACTTCAGTTTGCAGCTGCCCTACATGGGGACAAAGATTGTACTTTTTGGAGAAATGTCCTCTGGTCTGATGAGACAAAAATAGGACTGTTTGACCATAATGACCATCTTTACGTTTGGAGGAAAAAGAGGGAGGCTTGCAAGCTGAAAACAACATCCCAACTGTGAAGCACGGGGTGGCAGCATCATGTTGTGGGGGTGCTTTGTTGCAGGAGGAACTGGTGCACTTCACAAACTAGATGGCATCATGAGGCAGGACAATGATGTGGATATATTGAAGCAACATCACAAGACATCAGTCAGGAAGTTAAAGCTTGGTCACATTGATCTTCCAAATGGACAATGACCCCACACACACACACACTACACACACAGACACACACACACACACACACACACACACACACACACACACACACACACACACACACACTGCATCAGACATACATATACATACAGCTGCACACAAATCACACACACACACTGCCTCAGACATACATATACATACAGCTACACACACAATCTCTCCGTCTCAGGCACACACGCATAAACTGAACTAGCAACGTCAGCCTTAGCTTGTTCCGATATTCCTCCCACATACATAGTAATATCCTGTATCCGCCCCTTTCCTCTCTCTATCCCCCCAGACATCCCAGCGGTGCTAGCGGAGTCTGCCGTGTTTACTCCGGAGGACGGGAGTGGAGGAGGAGGGTTTGTGGTCCACTGGCTCAACAACAAGGACCTGTCCTTCACCACCTCCATGGACCTGTTCATGCTGCAGCTCCGCAAGCTCTCAGAACAGCAGCTGGACCAAGCCACCGACGACGCCCTCGACCAGAACGGCTCCCCCATTAAGTTTGACTTTGGTACGCTCTGTTTCAGAAACCCTCAGATCTACATGCTGTATATATAAACTAGTTCTGAGTAGCTGACCCAGTACAAAACTGTTGTAGAGTCGTGAAATACATCTGGGTAATATCAGTCTGTTCCAAGGTATTCTATACACACTAACATATCATACTCTGTCCGTGTCTAACTCCCACCCTCCCCTCTCTCTCCAGACCTAGATGAGATGTCAGAGAAGGGTTCATCAGAGCATGAGGAGGGTGAGGGTGGTGAAGGCAGCACCAAGGCGTCGTCCCCAGGCTCCAGTAGCTCAGTGCCCCTGCCCTCCATGTTGCTGGAGAGGAAGATGGAGGCGTTAACTCTGGAGTGGAATAAGAGTCCTGACATGCTGTTTACCATCCACCCCACCGACGGGTCCTTCCTGGTCTGGCACGTCAAATACCTGGACGAGTACATCCAGGGGATCTTCAGACAGGTGCAGGTAAGAGGAGACTGCAGCAACACACGCACGGACATGAAGTAACACACATATTGTACATGGACACACACCTACCAGCATTATCCCCACACAAGAGGAAGCAGAGTTCTGCTCCACTCGGACTATTCTCTCTCTCCATCCCCTTTTCTCCAGGTGTCGTTCTCGTCCCGTATCCCGGTGGCGTTCCCTACAGGCGACGCCAACTCCTGAGTAAGAACATTCTGATGTACGCCTGCTCCTTCTCCAACGTGGATAGCTCCAACGCCGGGGGAGAGCAGGGGACGAGGGCCCGCCGTCTGCCCCGTTCTGCCTCTGCTGGGCTGGGTTCCTCAGCCCTCAGCCTCTCTCTGGGCCAAGCTCCAGGCATCGGCCCTGCTGTCATGATGGTGTCCAAACATGTGGATGGGTCTCTCAATCAGGTGAGAGGGAGAGGCAGACTGTGGCTGTGTCCCAAACCCACCTATTCCCTATGTAGTGCACTCATTTTGACCAGGGCTCATAAAGTATTAAGGTCCTTACATTCATGCTTAAAAGACAAACTACAACCATATAAAGTACAAAACCAAAAATCTCTCTAATAATGTCATACTGTATGATAAATAATGTATAGACATTTTGTGACTCAAAGTGTTCCTTTCAATCCGTTTCCCTCTCTAGTGGGCGGTGACGTTCGCTGAGCGCTCGGCGTTCTCCAACGTTCTAACGGTGTCTCATACGTTCCGTTACTGCGGTCACCGGTTCCACCTCAACGACCAGGCGTGTCACACCGTCCTCCCCCTACTGCTGACCTCCTCCCACCACAACGCTCTCCTCACCCCCCCCTCCGCCCCCAGCAGCATCGACCTCGACCAGCCACCCCACACCTCCCCCAGAGGACGGCGCAGGTAGGGAGGGAGGAAGGGAGCGTGTGTGTGTGTGTGTCATAGGAGGAAGCAACGAGGACCCTCTAGGACCTCAATGTCTAGAAAGTGTGTGTGTGTTTACAAAATGTTCATGTGAGTGTGTATCAGAAATACGTGTGTGTACATGCCTGCAAGCGTGTGTGTGTAATATAATCTCTGTCTTTGACAATTTGTTGTGTGTATGTGTGTGTGTGTGTGTGTGTGTGTGTGTGTGTGTGTCACATACACATTTTTTAGACAAACTCCTTATCCAGAGAGACTTATAGTAGTGAATGCATACTTTTTCGTACTGGTCGCCCATAGGAATTGAACCCACAACCCTGGTGTTGTAAGCGCCATGCTCTGCCAACTGAGCCACACACTTTGACAAACTCAAACTATGTGTGTGATCCCCCAGGAAGCAGCTGCGTAACGCGGCCACCAGGACGTTCCATGACCCGAACGCCATCTACAGTGAGCTGATTCTGTGGAGGGTGGACCACATAGGACCCCTGTCCTGCACTGGAGGAGTGTCAGAGCTGGCCCGAATCAACTCTCTGCACACATCAGCCTTCTCCAATGTAGCATGGCTGCCTACCCTTGTACCCAGCTCTGTGCTAGGTTAGCACACACACACACACACTGCTGGAGGATGTACAGTGGGGAGACCCAGTATTTGATACACTGCTGTGCAATAAATGCACATTGATTACTTAAAAATCATACAATATGATTTTCTGGATTTTTGTTTTAGATTCCGTCTCTCACAGTTGAAGTGTACCTATGACAAAAATGACAGACCTCTACATGCTTTGTAAGTAGGAAACACTGTCGATTTTGCAGGTTATCAAAAACTTGTTCTCCCCACTGTATATAATGTATAACTGTTGTTCAGACAAGGTACTGGTGAAGTACTCAATGATTGTCAAGGGGTGGTTTGGAGACACCTGTAGTGCTTCAAGTTGAAGTTGTAATTTTATTGGGCTTTTCTACTAACTACATGCAGAACCTTACTCAGAGTGCTCACATTTAAACAGCATCTCTCTCCCCTCTATCTCCAGGTACATACTGTAACAGAACAGCATCTCTCTCCCCTCTATCTCCAGGTACATACTGTAACAGAACAGCATCTCTCTCCCCTCTATCTCCAGGTACATACTGTAACAGAACAGCATCTCTCTCCCTTCTATCTCCAGGTACATACTGTAACAGAACAGCATCTCTCTCCCCTCTATCTCCAGGTACATACTGTAACAGAACAGCATCTCTCTCCCCTCTATCTCCAGGTACATACTGTAACAAAAAAACATCTCTCTCCCCTCTATCTCCAGGTACATACTGTAACAAAACAGCATCTCTCTCCCCTCTATCTCCAGGTACATACTGTAACAAAACAGCATCTCTCTCCCCTCTATCTCCAGGTACATACTGTAACAAAACAGCATCACTCTCCCCTCTATCTCCAGGTACATACTGTAACAAACAGCATCTCTCCCTCTATCTCCAGGTACATACTGTAACAAAACAGCATCACTCTCCCTCTATCTCCAGGTACATACTGTAACAAAACAGCATCTCTCTCCCTCTATCTCCAGGTACATACTGTAACAAAACAGCATCTCTCTCCCCTCTATCTCCAGGTACATACTGTAACAAAACAGCATCTCTCTCCCTCTATCTACAGGTACGTACTGTAACAGAACAGCATCTCTCTCCCCTCTATCTCCAGGTACATACTGTAACAAAACAGCATCTCTCTCCCCTCTATCTCCAGGTACGTACTGTAACAGAACAGCATCTCTCTCCCTCTATCTCCAGGTACGTACTGTAACAGAACAGCATCTCTCTCCCCTCTATCTCCAGGTACATACTGTAACAAAACAGCATCTCTCTCCCCTCTATCTCCAGGTACATACTGTAACAAAACAACATCTCTCTCCCCTCTATCTCCAGGTACATACTGTAACAAAACAGCATCTCTCTCCCCTCTATCTCCAGGTACATACTGTAACAAAACAGCATCTCTCTCCCCTCTATCTCCAGGTACATACTGTAACAGTTCCAGTGCGTGCTTTGTAGCGTCAGATGGTAAGAACTTGCGTCTCTACCAGGCTGTGGTGGACGCCAGGAAACTACTGGACGAACTGTCAGACCCTGAGACCTCAGTAAGTAAACACAGAGACACACACACACACGTACAGATGTCCTCAGTCAGATTAACAGTGAAATCCTGAGACTGAAGGGGACTGGAACTTTAAAGCTTCAAGATAGCTGGTTAAAGACTCTTAACCTCCCTCCCTCCCTCCCTCCCTCCCTCCTCCCTCCCTCCCTCCCTCCCTCCCTCCCCTCCCTCCCTCTCCTCCTCCTCATCTCTCCCTCCCTCCTCCCCTCCTCATCTCTCCCTCCCTCCTCTCCTCCTCATCTCTCCCTCCCTCCTCTCCTCCTCATCTCTCCCTCCCTCCTCTCCTCCCCATCTCTTCCTCCCTCCTCTCCCCCCATCTCTCCCTCCTCCTCTCCCCCCATCTCTCCCTCCTCCTCTCCCCCTCTATCTCCCCCTCCCTCCCCCTCTCTCTGTCTCTCTCCATAGAAACTAGTAGGAGAGGTATTTAACATAGTGAGCCAGCAGTCGACAGCCAGACCAGGCTGCATCATAGAACTAGATGTCATCACTAACCAGGTAAGAAATACCTATCTGACTGTCTCGTTATCTAAGCAGTAAGTCAAATCAAATGTTATTTGTCACATGTGCCGGATACAACAGGTGTAGACCATACCGTGAAATGCTTACTTACAGGCCCTTAACCACACCTGTCTCTTTATCTAAGCAGTAAGTCAAGAGATCATGCTATATCATTAATCTAGTCACAGGTAAATGGTGGTGCACAGCGGAAGTATTTTACCTAACATATATATGGTAGCTTATCAAAATGTGATTTGTTTTTCAATTGTTTGTGTGTCTTTATAATCTGAGGGACATATGTCCATCTCTCCTTCTCCCCCCTCTGACCCTCTATCTCTCTCAATTCAAATCAAATGGTTTTATTGGCATGGGAAACATATGTTAACATTGAAAAAGCAAGTGAAGTAGATAATATACAAAAGTGAAATAAACAATAACAATGAACAGTAAACATTACACTCACAGAAGTTCCCTCTCCCTCTCTCTCTCTATAGTGTGGATCTACCACCCAGCTCCTTCATGTTTTCCAGGAGGACTTTATTTTGGGGTATACACCTCAGGAGGACCCAGAGCTCTACACTATATCCTACCCTTCTCTCGAGGGTACGGGAGTTTGAAGAGAGGGAGAGGGAGGGAGGGAGGGAGAATTGAGGGTGTGAAAGGATGGACAGAAGAATGGATGGATTTATGAATTGGTTCATGTATGAATGACATGATTAGCCTCAGGAGAACCCAGAGCTCTACACACTGACCTTCCTTCAACTCAGGATGGGATGGATGGATGGATGAGTGGATGGATTGATGAATGAGTGGATGACTGAACTGAAGAACGTGTAAAAGCGTTGTGTTTCTCCTCTCCAGAGTACCACCCTACTCCGTTCTCTGAGAAGTTCTTCCTGGTTGTCATAGAGAAGGACCTGAACATGAACTCTGTGCTGCAGATGTGGCACCTGCACCTCCAGTCCGTACAGGCCTGTGTGGGTGAGTACCTAACCACAACCTAGCCTAACCACAACCGAACCTAGGCCTATGTGGGTGAGTACCTAACCACAACCCAACCTAACCACAACCTAACCTAGGCCTGTGTGGGTGAGTACCTAACCACAACCCAACCTAACCTAGGCCTGTGTGGGTGATATAATACAGTACAATATAATAGAGTACAGTAGACCCCGGTATAATAGAGTACGGTAGACCCCAGTATAATAGAGTACGGTAGACCCGGTATAATAGAGTACGGTAGACCCCGGTATAATAGAGTACGGTAGAGCCCGGTATAATGGAGTACGGTAGACCCCGGTATAATAGAGTACGGTAGACCCCGGTATAATAGAGTACGGTAGACCCCGGTATAATAGAGTGCGGTAGACCCCGGTATAATAGAGTACGGTAGACCCCGGTATATATAATAGAGTATAATAGAGCACGGTAGACGGTATAATAGGTAGACCCCGGTATAATAGAGTGCGGTAGACCCCGGTATAATAGAGTGCGGTAGACCCGGTATAATAGAGTGCGGTAGACCCCGGTATAATAGAGTGCGGTAGACCCCGGTATAATAGAGTGCGGTAGACCCGGTATAATAGAGTGCGGTAGACCCCGGTATAATAGAGTGCGGTAGACCCGGTATAATAGAGTGCGGTAGACCCCGGTATAATAGAGTGCGGTAGACCCGGTATAATAGAGTGCGGTAGACCCCGGTATAATAGAGTGCGGTAGACCCGGTATAATAGAGTGCGGTAGACCCCGGTATAATAGAGTGCGGTAGACCCGGTATAATAGAGTGCGGTAGACCCCGGTATAATAGAGTGCGGTAGACCCCGGTATAATAGAGTGCGGTAGTGCGGTGGACCCGGTATAATAGAGTGCGGTAGACCCCGGTATAATAGAGTGCGGTAGAGTGCGGGCCCCGGGGATGTAATAGAGTGCGGTAGAGTGCGGCGGGCCCCGGATATAATAGAGTGCCCAGGGGATGTGGACCCCGGTATAATAGAGTGCGGTGGACCCAGGTGTAATAGAGTGCGGGCCCCGGGATGTAATAGAGTGCGGTGGGCCCAGGATGGAGTGCGGCGGGCCCCGGGGATGTAATAGAGTGCGGCGGGCCCCGGGGGATGTAATAGAGTGCGGCGGGCCCCGGGGATGTAATAGAGTGCAGCGGGCCCCGGGATGTAATAGAGTGCGGCGGGCCCCGGGGATGGATGTAATAGAGTGCGGCGGGCCCCGGGGATGTAATAGAGTGCGGCGGGCCCCGGGATGTAATAGAGTGCGGCGGGCCCCGGGGATGTAATAGAGTGCGGCGGGCCCCGGGGATGTAATAGAGTGCGGCTGGCCCGGGGATGTAATAGAGTGCGGCGGGCCCCGGGGATGTAATAGAGTGCGGCGGGCCCCGGGGATGTAATAGAGTGCGGCGGGCCCGGGGATGTAATAGATTGCGGCGGGCCCCGGGGATGGGGATGTAATAGAGTGCGGCGGGCCCCGGGGATGTAATAGAGTGCGGCTGGCCCCGGGTGTAATAGAGTGCGGCGGGCCCGGTGTAATAGAGTGCGGCGGGCCCGGTATAACGGCGTAGTGCGGCGGGCCCCGGTATAACGGCGTAGTGCGGCGGGCCCCGGTATAACGGAGTAGTACAGCGCATTAGTATGCACATTGAGGCCTGTCTAGTTTGTATATTGATTGTGTTAAAGATAACGTTTTCTCGGTTTGTTTAGATAATATTGTGAACAATAAAGTTTTTCCTCTGTTGTTGAGATGACTATATGAACAATAAAGTTTTCTCTCTCTTTCTCTCTCTGTGTGTTCAGATGATCCGGTCCCAGAGCGGTCTTACCAGTCTCAGCTGACGATCCCGTTCCAACAGAGTACAGCTGACACGTCCCCCTCCCCTCTCCCTCGCTCAGCCTCCACAGCCAACCTGCAGTCAGCCAGCAAACTGATCCTCAGCTCCAAGCTGGTCTGTAGCCACCGCCTGGACCTGCCTGTTGGGGTGGAGGTGACCAGAGCTACGCCCTCCGCAGGTACGAGAGGATATACACACACATATATATACATACATATACCCTCCACAGGTACGGGTGGATATACACACACACACACACACACACACACATTTATATACATACATATACCCTCCGCAGGTACGGGAGATATACACACACACATATATATATATATATATACCCTCCGCAGGTACGGGTGGATATACACACACACATACATATATATACATACATATACCCTCCACAGGTACGGGTGGATATACACACACACACACACACACACACACACACACACACACACACATATATACATACATATACCCTCCGCAGGTACGGGTGGATATACACACATATATATATATATATATACATACATATACCCTCCACAGGTACGGGTGGATATACACACACACACACACACACATATATATACATACATATACCCTCCGCAGATACAGGTGGATACACACACACATATATATATACATACATATACCCTCCACAGGTAGACTAATAACTTTACTTTTACATATTTGTAAAAACAGTCCAAATGTAATATATTCCAAAGTAAAAGTTGTAAAACCAACAGCACATCATAGAAAATTGAAACATCTCACAAGCCAGGGACTGGATCCTAACTATTTATTATGCCATTGTCCTCCATGTCTCTGTCTTCAAGTCATCTGAGTTAGTCTGATTCTTTTGTAACAGTTCTTCTATACTGTCTCTCTCCAGGTCACCTGAGTTCGTCATCCATCTACCCTGTATGTCTGGCCCCCTACCTGATCGTCACCACCTGCTCGGACTCCGCGTCCGTTTCTGGCGCTGCTCTGTGGAGGGGGAGAGACAGCCCTGGGGTGTGAGGAGGGGAGAACAGGATCTATCACTGGGAGCCTTGGGCTCTACTCAACGAGGAGGAGGATAACAACAGTGCTGTGTGTGTCCCGGGACGTCCTGTAGCCGTGTCCTGTTCCTACACTGGACGACTGGCTGTCTCCTTCAAACAGCCCCGGCCTGGACACATCCCGGGACAGGTAGGACAGGACTTTTACTGTACACTCCACTCAAGTTAATGGCTCATTGGATTAGTGCATATTCTGTTTACGTACAGTGTAGTTCACCTGTCCGAATTCAAGCACATTGCTTTTCATTTCTTGCCCTGAGGAATGTGAAACATACAGTATCTTTATCAGTCATTTTGTAGGTTTTACCTGAAGTGGTTGTGCTTCTGTCTCTAGATATGGTTTTGGATGAGACCATCCGATGACTAAAATGTACAATACTTCATTGTTCATTTTCCCTCAGACAGTGTTTTTGCATTTAACCTGCCGGTTGAATAAGTGTGTACCTTCCTCCTTCCCTCCCTCTCTCCAGAGCCATGGTCCAGCAGGGGACTTCTCCATGCACGTGTCCATCTTTGAGTGTGAGTCTACAGGGGGGTCTGAGTGGGTGTTGGAGCAGACTCTCCATCTGGATGACTTCACTAGGCCCTCCTCTACCCTGGACCCCAGAGTCAGTGTAGACTCCAACCTCTTTGTGTACAGCAGGTACTGGTGGGGTGTGTGTGTATGTAAGTGTGTGCATGTCTCTAAAATTACTAACCCCTCTCTCTCTCTGTAGGTCTGACCTGTACATGAGTCGCGACCACCACACTCCCAACATCAAACACTATGTCCACCTGGACTGGCTGTCCAAAGAGGATGGGTCTCATATCCTCACGGTGGGGGTGGGATCCAATATCCTCATGTACGGTCGCATCTCGGGCGTGGTCAACGAACAGACCTCAAGCAAGGACGGGGTGGCGATCATCACCCTACCTCTAGGGGGCAGCATCAAACAGGTACACGCTCACACACACACACACACACACACACACACACACACACACACACACACACACACACACACACCCCCAAAGTCAGGATCAAACGGGTACTTCCGTAACCTACACTACCTTGTATTCTTCACACATTTATTCTACTGTGTGTTGCTGGTACATCTGCTGTTTGTTAGCATGTGGTTCTGTATGTGTTGTGTATGCTGCAAAATGACTTGCCTCTCTGAGTACAATCAACTTTTCAAGCCTGCCTAGTCAGACTCCTTGCTTCAGGCCAAACGCCACGCCCACAGACGCTAGTTTCTTCTCCACAATGAGTCTGGATCTGAGTCCCTCCTGACCCTTCACCGAATGGGGCAGTGATTGGTCCAGAAACCCATTGGTATTCCGCCAGTGTGTAAAGCAGTGGTTTGAAAATGTGTCATTGGCTTTGATACTCTGATTGGTTAGCCCCTCGTGCCCATCCTCACAACAAACAACTTCAATGTTGTCAGTCTGACTAAAGTACTGCATGTAGTGAACGAGAATTTAGGGTGAGACTACTCTCTGACTACCCAAATGGCACCCTATTCCCTAATTGGTGCACTACTTTTGACCAGAGCCTAATGACTACACTATAAAGCTTCTGGATAATAAACATGATGATTATTATAATAATAATGATTATTATTACCCCCCTGCATCCCTAATCTAATGTGAAACAGGGTATCCGTTCACGCTGGATCCTGCTGCGCACTGTGGACCTGCTCTCCTCTGTAGACGGCACCCCCTCCCTGCCCGTGTCCCTGTCCTGGGTGAGGGACGGCATCCTGGTGGTGGGTATGGACTGTGAGATGCACGTGTACGCCCAGTGGCGCCAGGACCGCAAGCCCGGCGAGGCCGAGGGGGACAGCCTCTCCTCTGAAGATAACGTCGCCGGGGGGTTGGAGGGAGTGGGGGCCGACGGCCACCAATGCAACCACGGGGGGATCCTCGTTGGCGTTCAAGGGGCGCCCCCGGTCCAAGAGTGTGTTTGAGGGCAACGTGGCAATCGACGAGGCTCTCCAGGCGCCGGCAGGGCTGCAGGAGGGGGTCTGTTCGAGGCAGCCCACTCCCTGTCCCCACCCTGCCTCAGTACCATCCAACACAGCTGCTGGAGCTCATGGACCTGGGGAAGGTCCGCCGCGCCAAGGTGGGTCTGACTGACTGGTCTGGGTGGATGGGTGTCTGTCTGGGTGGATGGGTGTCTGTCTGGGTGGATGGGTGTCTGTCTGGGTGGATGGGTGTCTGTCTGGGTGGTGGGTGGATGGGTGTCTGTCTGGGTGGATGGGTGGATGGGTGTCTGTCTGGGAGTGTTGGATGTCTGTCTGGGAGTGTTGGGTGTCTGTCTGGGTGGATGGGTGTCTGTCTGGGAGTGTTGGGTGTCTGTCTGGGAGTGTTGGGTGTCTGTCTGGGTGGATGGGTGTCTGGGTGGATGGGTGTCTGTCTGGGTGGATGGGTGTCTGTCTGGGTGGATGGGAGTCTGTCTGGGAGTGTTGGGTGTCTGTCTGGGAGTTTTGGGTGTCTGTCTGGGAGTCTTGGGTGTCTGTCTGGGAGTGTTGGGTGTCTGTCTGGGTGGATGGGTGTCTGTCTGGGAGTGTTGGGTGTCTGTCTGGGAGTGATGGGTGTCTGTCTGGGTGGATGGGTGTCTGTCTGGGTGGATGGGTGTCTGTCTGGGTGGATGGGTGTCTGTCTGGGTGGATGGGTGTCTGTCTGGGTGGATGGGTGTCTGTCTGGGAGTGTTTGGTGTCTGTCTGGGAGTGTTGGGTGTCTGTCTGGGAGTGTTGGGTGTCTGTTGGGTGTCTGTCTGGGAGTGTTGGGTGTCTGTCTGGGAGTGTTGGGTGTCTGTCTGGGAGTGTTGGGTGTCTGTCTGGGTGGATGGGTGTCTGTCTGGGAGTGTTGGGTGTCTGTCTGGGAGTGATGGGTGTCTGTCTGGGTGGATGGGTGTCTGTCTGGGAGTGATGGGAGTCTGTCTGGGAGTGATGGGTGTCTGTCTGGGAGTGATGGGTGTCTGTCTGGGAGTGATGGGTGTCTGTCTGGGAGTGATGGGTGTCTCTGGGTGGATGGGTGTCTGTCTGGGTGAATGGGTGTCTGTCTGGGAGTGTTGGGCGTCTGTCTGGGTGGATGGGTGTCTGTCTGGGAGTGTTGGGTGTCTGGCTGGGTGGATGGGTGTCTGGCTGTGTGTGTTGGTGGATGGATGAATAGATGGCTGTGTGTATGGGTGGATGGATGTCTGGCTGGGTGTGTTGGTGGATGGATGAATAGATAGCTGGTTGGCTGTCTGTCTGGGTGGATGGGTGGGGTGGATGAATGTCTGGTTGGCTGTCTGTCTGGTGGGTCTGGGTGGATGGGTGGGGTGGATGAATGGCTGTCTGTCTGATTGGTTGGTGGGCTGGCTGGTTGGCTGCTTGCATGGCTGGCTGGCTGTTTGTCCATCTGCCTGTCCACTTATATAAATGTTTGCAACCAAGATACATTTATTTAAGTGACCAGACAACTTCTTGAGTAGTAATAGAATGTCATGATGATGATGACAACAACATGGCTACTGTAATTATGATGACAACACCATGGCTACTGTAATTATGATGACAACACCATGGCTACTGTAATTATGATGACAACACCATGGCTACTGTAATTATGATGACAATGATGCCGTCAATGACTATATTAATGTCTCTGACACGGATGAGGAAGATGGTTATTCTTCTTCTTCAGGCCATCCTGTCCCACCTGGTGAAATGTATCGCTGGGGAGGTTGCTGTGGTGAGGGACGTGGAGGCAGGTGAGGGTGGAACCAGACGCCACCTGTCCCGGACAATCAGTGTGAGCGGCAGTACGGCTAAAGACACCATCGTGGCCGGCCGCGACGGGGACGCAGATTACACAGAAATCAACTCCATTCCCCCTCTACCCCTCTACGCTCTTCTCTCTGCTGACCTGGACACCTCCTATAAGGGAGGAGAGGAGGGGGCGAAGGGAGGCAAGGTGTCCGAGGTAGAGGGGGCGAGGAAGACAGGAGGAGATCAGTACACAGATCTGTTCCAGGTAAGAGGATTCAGGTTTTAGCTGGATGTTTCAGTGACACATACAGATGTTTAATTTTTCATAGAATCATACTTCCTAAGTGTGTAGATGCTCAACAGATTCTTCAATTTGCTTCTGTTGGTTTATTTTCTATTGTATAATGTTGATATTCTGTCTTACCTAAAGACAAGATATGCAGTAAATGTTTGTTGGAACCATGTGACCCCCTCCATGTGTTAACCTTTGGGTCCAGATGTAATCTTGTTCTCTGTTATACCCAAATCAATAATCAATCAAGCATCTAGTGATTGTATGTCTCCCTCCCTCAGTTGCAGGCTGTGACGACAGATGACTTTGTGAGCTTCGCTACAGAGAAAGTAGAGAAGAAGTCTAGATTCATCAACCTGTCTCAGTACGGACCCACCTACTTCGGACCAGAACACGCACAGGTTAACAACAACATTTATTTACTTACCAGCTTGTGGATGGTTTAGATGTTATTGTCTGGTTTAATTGTTTGTCAACCAAATATATCGCCTCTGTGATTAATACAGTAATTCTTCTCTGCTAATCTCCCCCTCCCTCCCTCCCTCCCTCCCTCCCTCCCCCTCCCTCCCTCCCCCTCCCTCCCTCCCTCCCTCCCTCCCTCCCTCCCTCTCTCTCTTTCTCTCTCTCTCTCTCTCTCTCTCTCTCTCTCCATCCTTCCCTCTGTCTCTCCCCCTCTCTCTCTCTCTCTCTCTCTCTCTCTCTCTCCATCCTTCCCTCTGTCTCTCCCTCCTCGCTCTCTCCCTCCTCCCTCGCTCTCTCCCTCCTCGCTCTCTCTCTCCCTCCTCGCTCTCTCCCTCCTCGCTCTCTCCCTCCCTCCTTCTCTCTCCCTCCTTCCCTCTCTCTCTCCCTCCTCTCTCCCTCCTCTCTCGCTCTCTCTCTCCCTTCTCCCTCCTCTCTCTCCCTCTCTCTCTCCTTCCCTCTCTCTCTCCCTCCTCCCTCTCTCTCTCCCTCCAGGTGTTATCTAGTCAGCTGATGCATTCCAGTCTTCCAGGTCTGACCAGGTTGGAACAGATGTTTCTGGTGGCTCTAGCTGATACTGTAGCTACCACCAGTTCAGAGGTCAGCAGCTCCACTGACAAACAGTACACAGGTCAGTCTCAGAGAGAGGGAGGGAGGGTGTCTGTGACTTGGGTCATGTTTTACCTGACCATGGTCTATTAGGCAAAACAAATGGAAATATAATGTAATTAGTCTAGTCAGAGTTGTTCCCTGATTACGTGTTCTTAATGGTTGATATAAACACACACTGACAGTTATCTTTGTCATTTCACCTCCAGTATCAGTCTGTTATAGATGTTATTTAGTCTTTAAGGGGAAGTGAGAAAGAGACCTTAGCAGGTTGTTCCTCTGTAAAGTAAGCAGAGGGAGAGAAAAAGGAGAAGGAGAGATTGAGAGGGGAGAGGGAGAGAAGGTTAAAAAGGTTCATGGACGAGACACACTAAGACAAAGGACTATGGGGCACATTGAAGTACCATGCTACCATGAACAAGTAGTGCAATATATAGGAAATGGGGTACCATTTAGGGAGGAGGACCAGGCACATAGAGGGGAATACATTTAAAGGGCTGATTCCTAAATCAGTGTTTTCATCTCTTTGTATGGATGGGTAGAGGGGGATGGAGAGGTTCTACATGAACCTTGTAAAACTCAGAAGATTAGTAAAGCTTAAACTAAGTTTATTTACCCGTTGGGCCGTACAGCTGCGTAAGACAAAGACATATTTCCACCAGTGGTCGTGTTTATACCCCAGTTTGCGTGGAGTCTCCTCCTTCCCTCTAAACAGTACATCTTTATTACTAGGCAGGAAGTTAAGTGATATGGGCCATAAACTGTTCCTTCTCCTTTAAGCTGACCTGACCTGACCTTGACCCCCTTCCTCACTACTCCACAGCTCCACCATTATCAGTGACTACAGTCATGTGATTGCCTCTCCTCTACTCAGCACCTCCCAAAACCCCCTGGCTCCTATCCATCCTTCCTTGACCCCACCATATACATTCCTCCTACAGATACCCATTAACCTCTCTGGGATTGTTCGGGACGCTAGCGTCCCACCTTGCAAACAGCCAGTGAAATTGTAGGGCGCCAAATTCAAAACAACAGAAATCTCATAATTAAAATTCCTCAACCATACAAGTATTTTACACCATTTTAAAAATACACTTCTCGTTAATCCAACCACAGTGTCCGATTTCAAAAAGGCTTTTCAGCGAAAGTAGAACACATCATTATGTTAGGTCAGCAACTAGTCACAGAAAGCATTCAGCCATTTTCCAACCAAAGAGAGGTGTCACAAAAAGCAGAAATATAGATTAAATTAAGCACTAACCTTTGACGATCTTCATCAGATGACACTCCAAGGACTCAATGTTACACAATACATGTATGTTTTGTTCGATCAAGTTCATATTTATATCCAAAAACCTCGGTTTACATTGGCGCCATGTTCAGAAATGTCTCCTAAACATCCGGAGAAATTGCAGAGAGCCACATCAAATAAAATAAATACTCATCATAAACTTTGATGAAAGATACATGTTTTACATAGAATTAAAGATGAACTTGTTCTTAATGCAACCGCTTTGTCAGATTTCAAAAAAGCTTTACGGCAAAAGCACAATATTCAATAATCTGAGAATAGCATTCAGCCACAAAAGCAAGCCATACAGTTACCCGCCAAATTGTGGAGTCAACAAAAGTCATAAATAGCATTATAAAGCTTCACTTACCTTTGCTGATCTTCGTCGGAATGCACTCCCAGGTCTCTCACTTCCACAAGAAATGTTTGTTTTGTTCGATTACGTCCATATTTATGTCCAAATACCTCCGTTTTGTTCACGCGTTTAGTTCACTATTCCAAAGGCACAATGCGCAAATGCAAAATCCAGAAGAAAAGTCAAGAGTTCCATTACAGTTTGTAGAAACATGTCAAACGATGTTTACAATCAATCCTTAGGGTCTTTTTATAATAAATCTTCAATAATATTCCAACCCGGATAATAGCGTATTCATGCTCAGTAAACACCTGATTGGCCTCAGCCTAGTCCACTTGTTGAAACAGCTCTTATTCGACCCCCTTCCACAATAGAAGTGCCAAACAACTTTCTAAAGACTGTTGACATCTGCTGGAAGCCATGAGAAGTGCAATCTGGCTCCATAGACACAGCATATTGGATAGGCAATCACTTAAATGAAACTACAAACCTCAGATTTCCCACTTCCTGGTTGGATTTGTCTCAGGTTTTCGCCTGCCGTATGAGTTCTGTTATACTCACAGACATCATTCAAACAGTTTTAGAAACTTCACAGTGGTTTCTATCCAATACTACGAATAATATGCATATATTAGCACCTGGGACAGAGTAGCAGGCAGTCAACTCTGGGCACCTTATTCATCCAAGCTACTCAATAGTGCCCCCCTGTCACCAAGAAGTGAACTTCTGGTGTAGAAACCAGACTATGGAACTCCTTATGTCTCTAGTATAAGTGATGATTAACAATGTTTCAAGTTTATAAATCCGAAGCCATCAGTATGGATGGGTAGAGGGGGACAGAGAGATCCCTCAACCCTCTCCATCTGGTGTGGAGTCGTAGGAGGAAGCTGCTCTCCCAAATGAATGGGAAAGACTGGCACCATCTGATTCCATCTGATCAGTGTGTGTGTGTGAGTTAATGTGCTACACTAACCCATGTGTTAATAATGTGTTTCTATC